>NW_026286586.1:0-1309 GCF_023373465.1 Oncorhynchus keta | reverse complement strand
CTGGTTAGACTGTAAACTCTCCTTGCAGACCCACATCAAACATCTCCAATCCAAAGTTAAATCTAGAATTGGCTTCCTATTTCACAACAAAGCATCCTTCACTCATGCTGCCAAACATACCCTTGTAAAACTGACCATCCTACCAATCCTGGACTTCGGCAATGTCATTTACAAAATAGCCTCCAATACCCTACTCAACATATTGGATGCAGTCTATCACAGTGCCATCCGTTTTGTCACCAAAGCCCCATATACTACCCACCATTGCGACCTGTACGCTCTCGTTGGCTGGCCCTCGCTTCATACTCGTCGCCAAACCCACTGGCTCCATGTCATCTGCAAGACCCTGCTAGGTAAAGTCCCCCCTTATCTCAGCTCACTGGTCACCATAGCATCACCCACCTGTAGCATGCGCTCCAGCAGGTATATCTCTCTGGTCACCCCCAAAACCAATTCTTTCTTTGGCCGCCTCTCCTTTCAGTTCTCTGCTGCCAATGACAGGAACGAACTCCAAAAATCTCTGAAACTGGAAACACTTATCTCCCTCACTAGCTTTAAGCACCAGCTGTCAGAGCAGCTCACAGATATATATATATAATAATATATGCCATTTAGCAGACGCTTTTATCCAAAGCGACTTACAGTCATGTGTGCATACATTCTACGTATGGGTGGTCCCGGGAATCGAACCCACTACCCTGGCGTTACAAGCGCCATGCTCTACCAACTGCAGATTACTGCACCTGTACATAGCCCACCTATAATTTAGCCCAAACAACTACCTCTTTCCCTACTGTATTTATTTTATTTTATTTATTTATTTTGCTCCTTTGCATCCCATTATTTTTATTTCTACTTTGCACATTTCTTCCACTGCAAATCTACCATTCCAGTGTTTTACTTGCTATATTGTATTTACTTGCCACCATGGCCTTTTTCACCTTTACCTCCCTTATCTCTCCTCATTTGCTCACATCGTGTATAGACTTGTTTTTCTACTGTATTACTGACTGTATGTTTGTTTTACTCCATGTGTAACTCTGTGTTGTTGTACAGTGGGGCAAAACAAGTATTTAGTCAACCACCAATTGTGCAAGTTCTCCCTTTAAAAAATGAGAGGGCCTGTAATTTTCATCATAGGTACACTTCAACGATGACAGACAAAATGAGAAGAAAAAATCCAGAAAAATCACATTGTAGGATTTTAATGAATTTATTTGCAAATTTTGCCCTCGTAAAAACTGCTTTGCTTTATCTTGGCAGGTCGCAGTATGAATGAGAACTTGTTTTCAACTTGCCTACCTGGTTA
>NW_026286585.1:0-2994 GCF_023373465.1 Oncorhynchus keta | reverse complement strand
CTCGGTGTCTGGTTAGACTGTAAACTCTCCTTGCAGACCCACATCAAACATCTCCAATCCAAAGTTAAATCTAGAATTGGCTTCCTATTTCACAACAAAGCATCCTTCACTCATGCTGCCAAACATACCCTTGTAAAACTGACCATCCTACCAATCCTGGACTTCGGCAATGTCATTTACAAAATAGCCTCCAATACCCTACTCAACATATTGGATGCAGTCTATCACAGTGCCATCCGTTTTGTCACCAAAGCCCCATATACTACCCACCATTGCGACCTGTACGCTCTCGTTGGCTGGCCCTCGCTTCATACTCGTCGCCAAACCCACTGGCTCCATGTCATCTGCAAGACCCTGCTAGGTAAAGTCCCCCCTTATCTCAGCTCACTGGTCACCATAGCATCACCCACCTGTAGCATGCGCTCCAGCAGGTATATCTCTCTGGTCACCCCCAAAACCAATTCTTTCTTTGGCCGCCTCTCCTTTCAGTTCTCTGCTGCCAATGACAGGAACGAACTCCAAAAATCTCTGAAACTGGAAACACTTATCTCCCTCACTAGCTTTAAGCACCAGCTGTCAGAGCAGCTCACAGATATATATATAATAATATATGCCATTTAGCAGACGCTTTTATCCAAAGCGACTTACAGTCATGTGTGCATACATTCTACGTATGGGTGGTCCCGGGAATCGAACCCACTACCCTGGCGTTACAAGCGCCATGCTCTACCAACTGCAGATTACTGCACCTGTACATAGCCCACCTATAATTTAGCCCAAACAACTACCTCTTTCCCTACTGTATTTATTTTATTTTATTTATTTATTTTGCTCCTTTGCATCCCATTATTTTTATTTCTACTTTGCACATTCTTCCACTGCAAATCTACCATTCCAGTGTTTTACTTGCTATATTGTATTTACTTTGCCACCATGGCCTTTTTTCACCTTTACCTCCCTTATCTCTCCTCATTTTCTCACATCGTGTATAGACTTGTTTCTACTGTATTACTGACTGTATGTTTGTTTTACTCCATGTGTAACTCTGTGTTGTTGTACAGTGGGGCAAAACAAGTATTTAATCAGCCACCAATTGTGCAAGTTCTCCCACTTTAAAAAATGAGAGAGGCCTGTAATTTTCATCATAGGTACACTTCAACGATGACAGACAAAATGAGAAGAAAAAAATCCAGAAAATCACATTGTAGGATTTTTAATTAATTTATTTGCAAATTTTGCCCCGCTGTATGTGTCAAACTGCTTTGCTTTATCTTGGCCAGGTCGCAATTGTGAATGAGAACTTGTTTTCAACTTGCCTACCTGGTTTGAGCAGCTGCTGAAAAATGAGCTCCTGTATATATTGAGATTTAAATGGTTTTTTAGAGTGAAGTACATCGAAAAAATCAAGAGAACTGCAAGACTCAATAGAAGACGAAACAAGGAACAAACCAAAAAAGACAGGCTTTTGAAAAATTAACTATTTTTCATAAAATTGTACAGTTATCTTAGCTAGCTGAATTGCTAGCAGAATTGTTTACTTGTTGCTAAGCAGTTGCTAGGGACTCTCCTGGAAGAAGCATAGCTAGCTACATAGCCGTCTGTGTATCAAAGATAATTGTGTAGTCTATAGCGATTTTCTAGGTTAGCTAGCCAGCTATTGTCGTTCTTTTAACGCAACGTAACGTAATCAACACTGCTAGCTAGCCAGCTAGCCCCCGAATAGCAGCACTGTAGAAACTATTACACTCAACGGAACGACTTGATTAGTGTAGTGTCAACAACGCAGCCACTGCCAGCTAGTCTACAAAGTCAACAACGCAGCTACTGCCAGCTAGCCTACTTCAGCAGTACTGTATCAACTTTCTGAACATTCGAGACGTGTAGTCCACTTGTCATTCCAATCTCCTTGCATTAGCGTAGCCTCTTCTGTAGCCTGTCAACTATGTGTCTGTCTATCCCTGTTATCTCCTCTCTGCACAGACCATACAAACGCTCCACACCGCGTGGCCGCGGCCACCCTAATCTGGTGGTCCCAGCGCGCACGACCCACGTGGAGTTCCAGGTCTCCGGTAGCCTCTGGAACTGCCGATCTGCGGCCAACAAGGCAGAGTTCATCTCAGCCTATGCCTCCCTCCAGTCCCTCGACTTCTTGGCACTGACGGAAACATGGATCACCACAGATAACACTGCTACTCCTACTGCTCTCTCTTCGTCCGCCCACGTGTTCTCGCACACCCCGAGAGCTTCTGGTCAGCGGGGTGGTGGCACCGGGATCCTCATCTCTCCCACGTGGTCATTCTCTCTTTCTCCCCTTACCCATCTGTCTATCGCCTCCTTTGAATTTCATGCTGTCACAGTTACCAGCCCTTTCAAGCTTAACATCCTTATCATTTATCGCCCTCCAGGTCCCTCGGAGAGTTCATCAATGAGCTTGATGTCTTGATAAGCTCCTTTCCTGAGGACGGCTCACCTCTCACAGTTCTGGGCGACTTTAACCTCCCCACGTCTACCTTTGACTCATTCCTCTCTGCCTCCTTCTTTCCACTCCTTTCCTCTTTTGACCTCACCCTCTCACCTTCCCCCTACTCACAAGGCAGGCAATACGCTCGACCTCATCTTTACTAGATGCTGTTCTTCCACTAACCTCATTGCAACTCCCCTCCAAGTCTCCGACCACTACCTTGTAACCTTTTCCCCTCTCGCTCTCATCCAACACTTCCCACACTGCCCCTACTGGATGGTATCGCGCCGTCCCAACCTTCGCTCTCTCTCCCCCGCTACTCTCTCCTCTTCCATCCTATCATCTCTTCCCTCTGCTCAAACCTTCTCCAACTTATCTCCTGATTCTGCCTCCTCAACCCTCCTCTCCTCCCTTTCTGCATCCTTGACTCTCTATGTCCCCTATCTTCCAGGCCGGCTCGGTCCTCCCTCCCGCTCCGTGGCTCGACGACTCATTGCGAGCTCACAGAACAGGGCTCCGGGCATCCGAGCGGA
>NW_026286584.1:0-19991 GCF_023373465.1 Oncorhynchus keta | reverse complement strand
ATTCAAATGAACCTAAACCTGAGCAGAGAAGTATGTTCAAATTCATTTAAACCTGAGCAGAGGAATATGTTCAAATGAACCTAATCCTTAATCTAAACCTGAGCAGAGAAATATATTCTACGAATGTAAAACCTAATTCTAAACCTGAGCAAAGAAAGATGTTCAAATCAAACCTGAGCACCCTAAACCTGAGCAGAGAAATATGTTCAAATGAACCCAAACTTTAATCTAAACCTGAGCAGAGAAATATGTTCAAATAAACCTAAACCTTAATCTAAACCTGAGCAGAAAGGATATTCAAATGAACCTAAACCTGATCAGAGAAAGATATTCAAATGAACCTAAACCTGAGCAGAGAAATATGTTCAAATGAACCCAAACTTTAACCTAAACCTGATCAGAGAAAGATATTCAAATGAACCTAAACCTGAGCAGAGAAATATATTCAAATTAATCTAAACCTGAGCAGAGAAATATATTCTAATGAATTTAAACCTAATTCTAAACCTGAGCAAAGAAAGATGTTCAAACCTAAACCTGAGCAGAGAAAGATATTCAAATGAACCTAAACCTGAGCAGAGAAATATGTTCAAATGAACCCAAACCTTCATCTAAACCTGAGCAGAGAAGGATATTCAAATTAACCTAAACCTGATCAGAAAAGATATTCAAATGAACCTAAACCTGATCAGAAAGATATTTAAATGAACCTAATCCTAAATCTAAACTTGAGCAGAGAAATATATTCTAATGAATTTAAACCTAATTCTAAACCTGAGCAAAGTAAGATGTTCAAATTAACCTAAACCTTAGCAGAGAAGATATTCAAATGAACCTAAACCTGAGCAGAAAATATTCAAATTAACCTAAACCTGAGCAGAGAAATATGTTCAAATGAACCCAAACTTTAATCTAAACCTGAGCAGAGAAATATTTCAATGGACCTAAACCTTCAGAGAAAGATATTCAAATGAAACCTGAGCAGAGAAAGATATTCAAATGAACCTAAACCTGATCAGAAAAGATATTCAAATGAACCTAATCTAAACCTGAGCAGAGAAAGATATTCAAATTAACCTAAACCTGAGCAGAGAAATATGTTCAAATGAACCCAAACTTTAATCTAAACCTGAGCAGAGAAATATATTCAAATTAATCTAAACCTGAGCAGAGAAAAATATTCAAATGAACCTTCAAAACCTGAGCAGAGAAAGATATTCAAATGAACCTAAACCTGAGCAGAGAAAGATATTCAAATGAACCTAAACCTGAGCAGAGAAAGATATTCAAATGAACCTAAACCTGAGCAGAGAAAGATATTCAAATGAACCTAAACCTGAGCAGAGAAAAATATTCAAATTAACCTAAATCTGAGCAGAGAAAGATATTCAAATGAACCTAATCCTTAATCTAAACCTGAGCAGAGAAATATATTCTAATGAATTTAAACCTAATTCTAAACCTGAGCAAAGAAAGATGTTCAAATTAACCTAAACCTGAGCAGAGAAAGATATTCAAATGAACCTAAACCTGAGCAGAGAAGATATTCAAATTAACCTAAACTTTAATCTAAACCTGAGAAGAAAGATATTCTAATGAACCTAAACCTGAGCAGAGAAAGATATTCAAATGAACCTAAACCTGAGCAGAGAAGTATGTTCAAATTCTTTTAAACATGAGCAGAGAAAGATATTCAAATGAACCTAAACCTGAGCAGAGAAAGATGTTCAAATGAACCTAAACCTGAGCAGAGAAATAGTTTCAAATTAACCCAAACCTTCCTCTAAACCTGAGCAGAGAAAGATATTCAAATGAACCTAAACCTGAGCAGAAAAAATATGTTCAAATGAACCCAAACCTTCATCTAAACCTGAGCAGAGAAGGACATTCAAATTAACCTAAACCTGATCAGAGAAAGATATTCAAATGAACCTAATCCTTAATCTAAACCTGAGCAGAGAAATATATTCTAATGAATTTAAACCTAATTCTAAACCTGAGCAAAGAAAGATGTTCAAATGAACCTAAACCTGAGCAGAGAAATATATTCAAATTAACAAACCTGAGCACAGAAATATGTTCAAATGAACCCAAACCTTCATCTAAACCTGATCAGAGAAAGATATTCAAATGAACCTAATCCTTAATCTAAACCTGAGCAGAGAAAGATATTCAAATGAACCTAAACCTGAGCAGAGAAAGATATTCAAATGAACCTAAACCTGAGCAGAGAAAGATATTCAAATGAACCTAAACCTGAGCAGAGAAAGATGTTCAAATGAACCTTCATCTAAACTTTTCAAATGAACCTAAACCTGAGCAGAGAAAGATATTCAAATGAACCTAAACCTGAGCAGAAAAGATATTCAAATGAACCTAAACTTGAAGAGAAAAAATATTCAAATTAATCTAAACCTGAGCAGAGAAAGATATTCAAATGAACCTAAACCTGAGCAGAGAAATATATTCAAATTAATTTAAACCTGAGCAGAGAAAGATATTCAAATGAATTTAAACCTGAGAAAGATTTAAATGAACTAAACCTGAGCAGAGAAATAGTTTCAAATTAACCCAAACCTTAATCTAAACCTGAGCAGAGAAATATATTCAAATGAACCTAAACCTGAGCAGAGAAAAAGATGTTCAAATGAACCCAAACCTAAACCTGAGCAGAAAGATATTCAAATGAACCTAAACCTGAGCAGAGAAAGATATTCAAATGAACCTAAACCTGAGCAGAGAAAGATTTAAAAAAAAAAAAAAAAAATATTTCAAAACCAGGTGAGTTGAGAACAAGTTCTATTTGCAACCTGGCCAAGATAAAGCAGCAGAAAGATATTCAAATGAACCTAAACCTGAGCAGAGAAAAATATTAAAATTAACCTAAATCTGAGCAGAGAAAGATATTCAAATGAACCTAATCCTTAATCTAAACCTGAGCAGAGAAATATATTCTAATGAATTTAAACCTAATTCTAAACCTGAGCAAAGAAAGATGTTCAAATTAACCTAAACCTGAGCAGAGAAAGATATTCAAATGAACCTAAACCTGAGCAGAGAAAGATATTCAAATGAACCTAAACTTAAACCTAAGAAGAAAGATCTAATGAACCTGAGCAAGAGAAAGATATTCAAATGAACCTAAACCTGATATGTTCAAATTCTTTAAACCTGAGCAGAGAAAGATATTCAAATGAACCTAAACCTGAGCAGAGAAAGATGTTCAAATGAACCTAAACCTGAGCAGAGAAATAGTTTCAAATTAACCCAAACCTTCTAAACCTGAGCAGAGAAAGATATTCAAATGAACAAACCTGAGCAGAAAAATATGTTCAAATGAACCCAAACCTTCATCTAAACCTGAGCAGAGAAGGACATTCAAATTACCTAAACCTGATCAGAGAAAGATATTCAAATTAACCTAATCCTTAATCTAAACCTGAGCAGAGAATATATTCTAATGAATTTAAACCTAATTCTAAACCTGAGCAAAGAAAGATGTTCAAATGAACCTAAACCTGAGCAGAGAAATATATTCAAATTAACCTAAACCTGAGCACAGAAATATGTTCAAATGAACCCAAACCTTCATCTAAACCTGATCAGAGAAAGATATTCAAATGAACCTAATCCTTAATCTAAACCTGAGCAGAGAAAGATATTCAAATGAACCTAAACCTGAGCAGAGAAAGATATTCAAATGAACCTAAACCTGAGCAGAGAAAGATATTCAAATGAACCTAAACCTGAGCAGAGAAAGATATTCAAATGAACCTTCATCTAAACCTGAGCAGAAAGATATTCAAATGAACCTAAACCTGAGCAGAGAAAGATATTCAAATGAACCTAAACCTGAGCAGAGAAAGATATTCAAATGAACCTAAACCTGAGCAGAGAAAATATTCAAATTAATCTAAACCTGAGCAGAGAAAGATATTCAAATGAACCTAAACCTGAGCATATGTTCAATTCATTTAACCTGAGCAGAGAAAGATATTGAAATGAATCTAAGCTTGAGCTGAGAAAGATGTTAAAATGAACCTAAACCTGAGCAGAGAAATATTAACCCAAACCTTCCTCTAAACCTGAACAAATGAACCTAAACCTGAGCAGAGAAAGATATTCAAATGAACCTAAACCTGAGCAGAGAAAGATATTCAAATGAACCTAAACCTGAGCAGAGAAAAATATTCAATCTAAACCTTCCTCTAAACCTGAGCAGAGAAATATATTCAAATGAACCTAAACCTGAGCAGAGAAATATGTTCAAATGAACCCAAACCTTCATCTAAACCTGAGCAGAAAGATATTCTAATGAATTTAAACCTAATTCTAAACCTGAGCAAAGAAATATGTTCAAATTTACTAAACCTGAGCAGAGAAAGATATTCAAATGAACCTAAACCTGAGCAGAGAAATATGTTCAAATGAACCCAAACCTTCATCTAAACCTGAGCAGAGAAATATATTCAAATTAACCTAAACCTGAGCAGAAAGATATTCAAATGAACCTAAACCTGAGCAGAGAAGTATGTTCAAATTCATTTAAACCTGAGCAGGAATATGTTCAAATGAACCTAATCCTTAATCTAAACCTGAGCAGAGAAATATATTCTAATGAATGTAAACCTAATTCTAAACCTGAGCAAAGAAAAGATGTTCAAATGAACCTAAACCTGAGCAGAGAAATATGTTCAAATGAACCTAATCCTTAATCGAAACCTGAGCAGAGAAATATATTCTAATGAATGTAAACCTAATTCTAAACCTGAGCAAAGAAAGATGTTCAAATGAACTAAACCTGAGCAGAGAAAGATATTCAAATGAACCTAAACCTGAGCAGAAAATATGTTCAAATGAACCCAAACTTTAATCTAAACCTGAGCAGAGAAATATGTTCAAATAAACCCAAACCTTCATCTAAACCTGAGCAGAGAAGCATATTCAAATTAACCTAAACCTGATCAGAAAAGATATTCAAATGAACCTAAACCTGAGCAGAGAAATATGTTCAAATGAACCCAAACTTTAACCTAAACCCGATCAGAGAAAGATATTCAAATGAACCTAAACCTGAGCAGAGAAATATATTCAAAAATCTAAACCCTGAGCAGAAAATATATTCTAAAATTTAAACCTAATTCTAAACCTGAGCAAAGAAAGATGTTCAAATTAACCTAAACCTGAGCAGAGAAAGATATTCAAATGAACCTAAACCTGAGCAGAGAAATATGTTCAAATGAACCCAAACCTTCATCTAAACCTGAGCAGAGAAGGATATTCAAATTAACCTAAACCTGATCAGAGAAAGATATTCAAATTAACCTAAACCTGATCAGAGAAAGATATTTAAATGAACCTAATCCTAAATCTAAACATGAGCAGAGAAATATATTCTAATGAATTTAAACCTAAACCTGAGCAAAGAAAGATATTCAAATTAACCTAAACCTGAGCAGAGAAAGATATTCAAATTAACCTAAACCTGAGCAGAGAAATATGTTCAAATGAACCTAATCCTTAATCTAAACCTGAGCAGAGAAATATATTCTAATGAATGTAAAACCTAATTCTAAACCTGAGCAAAGAAAGATGTTCAAATGAACCTAAACCTGAGCAGAGAAAGATATTCAAATGAACCTAAACCTGAGCAGAGAAATATGTTCAAATGAACCCAAACTTTAATCTAAACCTGAGCAGAGAAAGATATTCAATGAACCTAAACCTGAGCAGAGAAAGATATTCAAATGAACCTAAACCTGAGCAGAGAAGTATGTTCAAATTCTTTTTAAACCTGAGCAGAGAAAGATATTCAAATGAACCTAAACCTGAGCAGAGAAAGATGTTCAAATGAACCTAAACCTGAGCAGAGAAATAGTTTCAAATTAACCCAAACCTTCCTCTAAACCTGAGCAGAGAAAGATATTCAAATGAACCTAAACCTGAGCAGAAAAATATGTTCAAATGAACCCAAACCTTCATCTAAACCTGAGCAGAGAAAATATTCAAATTAACCTAAACCTGATCAGAGAAATATATTCAAATTAACCTAATCCTTAAATGAACCTGAGCAGAGAAATATATTCTAATGAATTTAAACCTAATTCTAAACCTGAGCAAAGAAAGATGTTCAAATGAACCTAAACCTGAGCAGAGAAAAATGATATTCAAATGAACCTAAACCTGAGCAGAGAAATATGTTCAAATGAACCCAAACCTTCATCTAAACCTGTATTCAAATGAACCTAAAATCTAAACCTGAGCAGAGAAAGATATTCAAATGAACCTAAACCTGAGCAGAGAAAGATTTAAAATGAACCTAAACCTGAGCAGAGAAATATATTCAAATGATTCAAATGAACCCAAACCTTCATCTAAACCTGAGCAGAGAAAAAACCTAGAGAGAAATATTCAAATGAACCTAAAACCTGAGAAAAAGATATTCAAATGAACCTAAACCCTGAGCAGAGAAAAATGATATTCAAATGAACCTAAACCTGAGCAGATATTCAAATTAACCTAAACAGAAAGATATTCAAATGAGCAGAGAAAGATATTCAAATGTTCAAATGAACCTAAAATCCTAATGTAAACCTAATTCTAAACCTGAGCAAAGAAAGATGTTCAAATGAACCTTAAATCAAATAAACCTGAGCAGAGAAATATATTGAATGAATGAATCTAATGAATTTAAACCTAAATTCTAAACCTGAGCAGAGAAAGATGTTCAAATTAACCCAAACCTTCCTCTAAACCTGAGCAGAGAAATATTCAAATTAACACAAACCTGATATTCAAATGAACCTAAACCTGAGCAGAGAAAGATATTCAAATGAACCCAAACTAACCTAAGAGAAAGATTTCAAATGAACTAAACCTGAGCAGAGAAAGATATTCAAATGAACCAAAGAAAGAAATAAACCTATATTCAAATGAACCTAAACCTGAGCAGAAAATATGTTCAAATGAACCCTAAACTTTAACTAAACCTGAGCAGAAAGATATTTCAAATGAGCAAAGAAAGATGTTCAAATAAAACCTGAGCAGAGAAAGATATTCAAATGAACCTAAACCTGAGCAGAGAAATATATTCTAATGAATGTAAACCCAAACCTTCAAATGAGCAGAAAGATATTCAAATGAACCTTGAGCAGAATATGTTCAAATGAACCCAAACTAAACCTGAGCAGAGAGAAGATATTCAAATGAACCTAAACCTGAGCAGAAATGAAATATTTAAACCTGTTCAAATGAACCCAAACCTTATATTCTAAATGAATGTAAAATTTAAACCTAAACCTGAGCAGAAATATATAGCCTCAAATTAAATGAACCTAAACCTGAGCAGAGAAATATGTTCAAATGAACCTAATCCTTAATCTAAACCTGAGCAGAGAAATATATTCAATGAATTTAAACCTAATTCTAAACCTGAGCAAGTAAGAAAGATATTCAAATGAACCTAAACCTGAGCAGAGAAAGATATTCAAATGAACCTAAACCTGAGCAGAGAAATATGTTCAAATAACCCAAACTTCAAACCTGAGCACAAATAAAAACCTAAACCTTCATCTAAACCTGAGCAGAGAAGATATTCAAATTAACCTAAACCTGATCAGAGAAAAATGAACCTATATTCAAATTAACCTAAACCTGAGCAGAGAAATATTCTAAATGAACCCAAACTAACCTAAACCTCAGAGAAAGATAATGAACCTAAACCTGAGCAGAGAAATATATTCAAATTTAATCTAAACCTGAGCAGAGAAAGATATTTCTAATGAATTTAAACCTAATTCTAAACCTGAGCAAAGAAAGATGTTCAAATTAACCTAAACCTGAGCAGAGAAAGATATTCAAATGAACCTAAACCTGAGCAGAGAAGATATGTTCAAATTAACCTTCATCTAAACTTTAATTAACTAAACCTGATCAGAGAAAGATATTCAAATGAACCTAAACCTGAGCAGAGAAAGATATTTAAATGAACCTAATCCTAAATCTAAACATGAGCAGAGAAATATATTCAAAATTTAAACCTAATTCTAAACCTGAGCAGAGTAAGATATTCAAATGAACCTAAACCTGAGCAGAGAAAGATATTCAAATGAACCTAAACCTGAGCAGAGAAATATGTTCAAATGAACCCAAACCTTAATCTAAACCTGAGCAGAGAAAGATATTCAAATGAACCTAAAAAAACCTGAGCAGAGAAATATGTTCAAATGAACCTAAACCTGAGCAGAGAAAGATCACCTGAGCAGAGAAATATGTCAAATCTAAATGAAGAGAAATATGTCAAATGAACCTAAACCAAACCTTCATCTAAACCTGAGCAGAGAAGGATATTCAAATGAACCTAAACCTGATCAGAGAAAGATATTCAAATTAACCTTAAATTCAAATCTAAACCTGAGCAGAGAAATATATTCTAATGAATTTAAACCTAATTCTAAACCTGAGCAAAGAAAGATGTTCAAATTAACCTAAACCTGAGCAGAGAAAGATATTCAAATGAACCTAAACCTGAGCAGAGAAATATGTTCAAATGAACCCAAACCTTCAAATCTAAACCTGAGCAGAGAAATATATTCAAATGAACCTAAACCTTCAAGAAAGGACATTCTAAACCTGAGCAGAGAAAGATATTCAAATGAACCTAAACCTGAGCAGAGAAATATATTCAAATTTAACCTAAACCTGAGCAAAGAAAGATGTTCAAATGAACCTAAACCTGAGAGAAAAGATATTCAAAATGAACCTAAACCTGAGCAGAGAAAGATATTCAAATGAGCCTAAACCTGAGCAGAGAAATATGTTCAAATGAAAACCTTCATCTAAACCTGAGCAGAGAAGATATTCAAATGAACCTAAACCTGAGCAGAGAAAGATATTCAAATGAACCTAAACCTGAGCAGAGAAAGATATTCAAATTAACCTAAACCTGAGCAGAGAAATATGTTCAAATGAACCCAAACTAATCTAAACCTGAGCAGAGAAATATATTCAAATTAATCTAAACCTGAGCAGAGAAATATGTTCAAATGAACCCAAACCTTCATCTAAACCTGAACAGAGAAAGATATTCAAATGAACCTAAACCTGAGCAGAGAAAGATATTCAAATGAACCTTTGAACAGCAGAAAGATATTCAAATGAACTAAACCTGAGCAGAGAAAGATATTCAAATGAACCTAAACCTGAGCAGAGAAAATATTCAAATTAACCTAAACCTGAGCAGAGAAAGATATTCAAATGAACCTAATCCTTAATCTAAACCTGAGCAGAGAAAATAAACCTATTCAAATGAACTAAACCTGTTCAAATTAAATGAGCAGAGAAAGATATTCAAATGAACCTAAACCTGAGCAGAATGAAAGATATTCAAATGAACCTAAACCTGAGCAGAGAGAATAAAATGTTACTGTGTCAAATGAACCTTTAAATGAACCTAAACCTGAGCATGGCAGAATCGATTCAAATGAACCTAAACCTGAGCAGAGAAAGATATTCAAATGAACCTCTAAATCCTAAACCTGAGCAGAAAGATATTCCCTAACCTGAGCAGAAAGATATTCAAATGAACCTAAACCTGAGCAGAGAAATAGTTCAAATTTCTAAACCTAGCAGAGAAGGACATTCTAAAAACCTGAACAGAAAGATATTCAAATTAACCTAAACTCAGAAAGATATTCAAATAAACCTGAGCAGAGAAATTATTCTAATGAATTTAAACCTAATTCTAAACCTGAGCAAAGAAAGATGTTCAAATGAACCTAAACCTGAGCAGAGAAATATATGAACCTCAAATTAACCTAAACCTGAGCAGAAAATATGTTCAAATGAACCCAAACCTTATTCATTAAACCTGATCAGAGAAAGATGAACCTAAAGCAGAGAAATATATTCAAATTAATCTAAACCTGAGCAGAAATATGTTCCTGAGCAGACCTGAAAAAGATATTCAAATGAACCTAAACCTGAGCAGAGAAAAGATATTCAAATGAACCTAAACCTGAGCAGAGAAAGATATTCAAATTAACCTAAACCTGAGCAGAGAAATATATTCAAATGAAAAACCTAAACCTGAGCAGAGAAAGATATTCAAATTAACCTAAACCTGAACAAATGAACCTAAACCTGAGCAGAGAAAGATGTTCAAATTAACCTAAACCTGAGCAGAGAAAGATATTCAAATGAACCTTCATGTAAACGTGAGCAGAGAAATATGTTCAAATAAACCTGTTCAGAACCTCATGTTTCAAAACCTGAGCAGAGAAAGATATTCAAATGAACCTTCATGTAAACGTGAGCAGAGAAGCAGAAAGACTAATCCTTAATCTAACCTAGGTAGTTTATAACATCTGTCAGGGAAAGATGGTGTGAAGGTGTATTCAAATGAACCTATAACAGGTCCCTGGTTGGAGGCTACTGGAGAAAGTTACAGCTGAGTGTTTGACCAGAGCACCGTCCCCGCAAATTAACACTTATTCAGCCTGGAGAACCTACCTGACAGGAAAGCTACTGCCCTGGTAGGTACACGCACGCACAGAAATATCAAATGAACCTTAACTCTAGATGGCAGAATGGTTCTAATTACTGTGTCCCTAGATGGCAGAATGGTTGTTACTGTGTCCACTAGATGGCAGAATGTTTGTTACTGTGCAGAGAAATCAAATCTAGATGGCAGAATATGGTTGTTACTAAACCCTGTGTCAAATTAACCTCTAGATGGCAGAAAATATATTCTAAATACTGTGTCCTCTAAACCTGGCAGAAAAGTATGTTACTGTGTCCTCTAGATGGCAGATATGGAACCTTGTTACTGTGTTCACTAGATGGCAGAATGGTTGTTACTGTGTATTTCAAATAAACCTCTAGATGGCAGAATGGTTGTTACTGTGTTCACTAGATGGCAGAATGGTTGTTACTGTGTTCACTAGATGGCAGAATGGTTGTTACTGTGTCCTCTAGATGGCAGAATGGTTGTTACTGTGTCCTCTAGATGGCAGAATGGTTGTTACTGTGTTCACTAGATGGCAGAATGGTTGTTACTGTGTCATCTAGATGGCAGAATGGTTTCAAAATACTGTGTCCACTAGATGGCAGAATGGTTGTTACTGTGTCACTAGATGGCAGAATGGTTGTTAGCTGTGTCATCTAGATGGCAGAATGGTTGTTACTGTGTCCTCTAGATGGCAGAATGGTTGTTACTGATGGCAAATGGTTGTTACTGTCACTAGATGGCAGAATGGTTGTTACTGTGTCCACTAGATGGCAGAATGGTTGTTACTGTGTCCACTAGATGGCAGAATGGTTGTTACTGTGTCCTCTAGATGGCAGAATGGTTGTTACTGTGTTCACTAGATGGCAGAATGGTTGTTACTGTGTCCTCTAGATGGCAGAATGGTTGTTACTGTGTTCACTGTGTCATCTAGATGGCAGAATGGTTGTTACTGTGTCCTCTAGATGGCAGAATGGTTGTTACTGTGTTCACTAGATGGCAGAATGGTTGTTACTGTGTCCTCTAGATGGCAGAATGGTTGTTACTGTGTTCACTAGATGGCAGAATGGTTGTTACTGTGTCCTCTAGATGGCAGAATGGTTGTTACTGTGTTCACTAGATGGCAGAATGGTTGTTACTGTGTCCTCTAGATGGCAGAATGGTTGTTACTGTGTTCACTAGATGGCAGAATGGTTGTTACTGTGTCATCTAGATGGCAGAATGGTTGTTACTGTGTCCACTAGATGTCAGAATGTTTGTTACTGTGTCCTCTAGATGGCAGAATGGTTGTTACTGTGTCCTCTAGATGGCAGAATGGTTGTTACTGTGTCCACTAGATGGCAGAATGGTTGTTACTGTGTCCTCTAGATGGCAGAATGGTTGTTACTGTGTCCACTAGATGGCAGAATGGTTGTTACTGTGTCCTCTAGATGGCAGAATGGTTGTTACTGTGTCAGAATGGTTGTTACTAGATGGCAGAATGGTTGTTACTGTGTTCACTAGATGGCAGAATGGTTGTTACTGTGTCCACTAGATGGCAGAATGGTTGTTACTGTGTCCTCTAGATGGCAGAATGGTTGTTACTGTGTCCACTAGATGGCAGAATGGTTGTTACTGTGTTCACTAGATGGCAGAATGGTTGTTACTGTGTCACTCTAGATGGCAGAATGGTTGTTACTGTGTCCTCTAGATGGCAGAATGGTTGTTACTGTGTGGTTGTTACTGTGTCACTAGATGGCAGAATGGTTGTTACTGTGTCCTCTAGATGGCAGAATGGTTGTTACTGTGTTCACTAGATGGCAGAATGGTTGTTACTGTGTCCACTAGATGGCAGAATGGTTGTTACTGTGTCCACTAGATGGCAGAATGGTTGTTACTGTGTCCACTAGATGGCAGAATGGTTGTTACTGTGTTCACTAGATGGCAGAATGGTTGTTACTGTGTCCTCTAGATGGCAGAATGGTTGTTACTGTGTCCTCTAGATGGCAGAATGGTTGTTACTGTGTCCAACTAGATGGCAGAATGGTTGTTACTGTGTCCTCTAGATGGAAGAATGGTTGTTACTGTGTCCTCTAGATGGCAGAATGGTTGTTACTGTGTCCACTAGATGGCAGAATGGTTGTTACTGTGTCCTCTAGATGGCAGAATTGTTGTTACTGTGTCCACTAGATGGCAGAATAGTTGTTACTGTGTTGACTAGATGGCAGAATGGTTGTTACTGTGTCCACTAGATGGCATAATGGTTGTTACTGTGTCCACTAGATGGCAGAATGGTTGTTACTGTGTTCACTAGATGGCAGAATGGTTGTTACTGTGTCCACTAGATGGCAGAATGGTTGTTACTGTGTCCTCTAGATGGCAGAATGGTTGTTACTGTGTCCTCTAGATGGCAGAATGGTTGTTACTGTGTTCACTAGATGGCAGAATGGTTGTTACTGTGTTCAGTAGATGGCAGAATGGTTGTTCCTGTGTCAGTAGATGGCAGAATGGTTGTTACTGTGTTCAGTAGATGGCAGAATGGTTGTTACTGTGTCCACTAGATGGCAGAATGGTTGTTACTGTGTTCAGTAGATGGCAGAATGGTTGTTACTGTGTTCAGTAGATGGCAGAATGGTTGTTACTGTGTTCAGTAGATGGCAGAATGGTTGTTACTGTGTCCACTAGATGGCAGAATGGTTGTTACTGTGTCCTCTAGATGGCAGGCAATGGTTGTTACTGTGTCCACTAGATGGCAGAATGTTTGTTACTGTGTCCTCTAGATGGCAGAATGGTTGTTACTGTGTTCACTAGATGGCAGAATGGTTGTTACTGTGTCCTCTATCTAGATGGCAGAATGGTTGTTACTGTGTTCACTAGATGGCAGAATGGTTGTTACTGTGTCCTCTAGATGGCAGAATGGTTGTTACTGTGTTCACTAGATGGCAGAATGGTTGTTACTGTGTCATCTAGATGGCAGAATGGTTGTTACTGTGTCCTCTAGATGGCAGAATGGTTGTTACTGTGTCCTCTAGATGGCAGAATGGTTGTTACTGTGTTCACTAGATGGCAGAATGGTTCCTGTGTCCACTAGATGGCAGAATGGTTGTTACTGTGTCCACTAGATGGCAGAATGGTTGTTACTGTGTCCACTAGATGGCAGAAGATGGCAGAATGGTTGTTACTGTGTCCTCTAGATGGCAGAATGGTTGTTATTGTGATGGCAGAATGGTTGTTCTAGATGGCAGAATGGTTGTTACTGTGTTCACTAGATGGCAGAATGGTTGTTACTGTGTCCACTAGATGGCAGAATGGTTGTTACTGTGTCCAGTAGATGGCAGAATGGTTGTTACTGTGTTCACTAGATGGCAGAATGGTTGTTACTGTGTTCACTAGATGGCAGAATGGTTGTTACTGTGTTCACTAGATGGCAGAATGGTTGTTACTGTGTCATCTAGATGGCAGAATGGTTGTTACTGTGTCCACTAGATGGCAGAATGGTTGTTACTGTGTCCTCTAGATGGCAGAATGGTTGTTACTGTGTTCACTAGATGGCAGAATGTTTGTTACTGTGTCCTCTAGATGGCAGAATGGTTGTTACTGTGTCCTCTAGATGGCAGAATGGTTGTTACTGTGTTCACTAGATGGCAGAATGTTTGTTACTGTGTCCTCTAGATGGCAGAATGGTTGTTACTGTGTTCACTAGATGGCAGAATGGTTGTTACTGTGTCCTCTAGATGGCAGAATGGTTGTTACTGTGTCCTCTAGATGGCAGAATGGTTGTTACTGTGTCCTCTAGATGGAAGAATGGTTGTTGGTTGTTACTGTGTCCTCTAGATGGCAGAATGGTTGAATGATGTTGGTTGTTACTGTGTCCACTAGATGGCAGAATGGTTGTTACTGTGTCCTCTAGATGGCAGAATGGTTGTTACTGTGTCCACTAGATGGCAGAATAGTTGTTACTGTGTTGACTAGATGGCAGAATGGTTGTTACTGTGTCCACTAGATGGCATAATGGTTGTTACTGTGTCCACTAGATGGCAGAATGGTTGTTACTGTGTTCACTAGATGGCAGAATGGTTGTTACTGTGTCCACTAGATGGCAGAATGGTTACTGTTACTGTGTCCTCTAGATGGCAGAATGGTTGTTCCTGTGTCCACTCTAGATGGCAGAATGGTTGTTACTGTGTTCACTAGATGGCAGAATGGTTGTTACTGTGTTCAGTAGATGGCAGAATGGTTGTTCCTGTGTCAGTAGATGGCAGAATGGTTGTTACTGTGTTCAGTAGATGGCAGAATGGTTGTTACTGTGTCCACTAGATGGCAGAATGGTTGTTACTGTGTTCAGTAGATGGCAGAATGGTTGTTACTGTGTTCAGTAGATGGCAGAATGGTTGTTACTGTGTTCAGTAGATGGCAGAATGGTTGTTACTGTGTCCACTAGATGGCAGAATGGTTGTTCCTGTGTCCTCTAGATGGCAGAATGGTTGTTACTGTGTCCTCTAGATGGCAGAATGGTTGTTACTGTGTCCTCTAGATGGCAGAATGGTTGTTACTGTGTCCTCTAGATGGCAGAATGGTTGTTACTGTGTCCTCTAGATGGCAGAATGGTTGTTACTGTGTCCACTAGATGGCAGAATGGTTGTTCCTGTGTTCACTAGATGGCAGAATGGTTGTTACTGTGTTCAGTAGATGGCAGAATGGTTGTTACTGTGTTCAGTAGATGGCAGAATGGTTGTTACTGTGTTCAGTAGATGGCAGAATGGTTGTTACTGTGTTCAGTAGATGGCAGAATGGTTGTTACTGTGTCCACTAGATGGCAGAATGGTTGTTCCTGGTGTCCTCTAGATGGCAGAATGGTTGTTACTGTGTCCACTAGATGGCAGAATGGTTGTTACTGTGTTCAGTAGATGGCAGAATGGTTGTTACTGTGTCCTCTAGATGGCAGAATGGTTGTTACTGTGTCCTCTAGATGGCAGAATGGTTGTTACTGTGTTCAGTAGATGGCAGAATGGTTGTTACTGTGTCCACTAGATGGTAGAATGGTTGTTACTGTGTCCTCTAGATGGCAGAATGGTTGTTACTGTGTCCTCTAGATGGCAGAATGGTTGTTACTGTGTCCCTCTAGATGACAGAATGGTTGTTACTGTGTCCACTAGATGGCAGAATGGTTGTTACTGTGTCCTCTAGGTGGCAGAATGGTTGTTATTGTGTCCACTAGATGGCAGAATGGTTGTTACTGTGTCCACTAGATGGCAGAATGGTTGTTACTGTGTCCACTAGATGGCAGAATGGTTGTTACTGTGTCCACTAGATGGCAGAATGGTTGTTACTGTGTCCTCTAGATGGCAGAATGGTTGTTACTGTGTCCCTCTAGATGGCAGAATGGTTGTTACTGTGTCCTCTAGATGGAAGAATGGTTGTTACTGTGTCCTCTAGATGGCAGAATGGTTGTTACTGTGTCCACTAGATGGCAGAATGGTTGTTACTGTGTCCTCTAGATGGCAGAATTGTTGTTACTGTGTCCACTAGATGGCAGAATAGTTGTTACTGTGTTGACTAGATGGCAGAATGGTTGTTACTGTGTCCACTAGATGGCATAATGGTTGTTACTGTGTCCACTAGATGGCAGAATGGTTGTTACTGTGTCCACTAGATGGCAGAATGGTTGTTACTGTGTCCACTAGATGGCAGAATGGTTGTTTACTGTGTCCTCTAGATGGCAGAATGGTTGTTACTGTGTCCTCTAGATGGCAGAATGGTTGTTACTGTGTTCAGTAGATGGCAGAATGGTTGTTACTGTGTCCACTAGATGGCAGAATGGTTGTTACTGTGTTCAGTAGATGGCAGAATGGTTGTTACTGTGTTCAGAATGGTTGTTACTAGATGGCAGAATGGTTGTTACTGTGTCCACTAGATGGCAGAATGGTTGTTACTGTGTCCACTAGATGGCAGAATGGTTGTTACTGTGTTCACTAGATGGCAGAATGGTTGTTACTGTGTCCTCTAGATGGCAGAATGGTTGTTACTGTGTCCTCTAGATGGCAGAATGGTTGTTACTGTGTTCAGTAGATGGCAGAATGGTTGTTACTGTGTCCACTAGATGGCAGAATGGTTGTTCCTGTGTCAGTAGATTCAGTAGATAGTTTTACTGCATCAGCATGTCCAGCCCCGTCCTCTGGGTCCTTGTCTCTTGGCCCTGTCCTCTGGTTCCTTGTCTCTGAGGGCAGTTGAGGCACCGAATGCTTCTTGTACATGAATAGGTTTTAAAGATTGATCCTCTGTATTAGACACATCTGAACCTGTTGTTGATGGTTCCACATCTGAACCTGTTGTTGATGGTTCCACATCTGAACCTGTTGTTGATGGTTCCACATCTGAACCTGTTGTTGATGGTTCCACATCTGAACCTGTTGTTGATGGTTCCACATCTGAACCTGTTGTTGATGGTTCCACATCTGAACCTGTTGTTGATGGTTCCACATCTGAACCTGTTGTTGATGGTTCCACATCTGAACCTGTTGTTGATGGTTCCACATCTGAACCTGTTGTTGATGGTTCCACATCTGAACCTGTTGTTGATGGTTCCACATCTGAACCTGTTGTTGATGGTTCCACATCTGAACCTGTTGTTGATGGTTCCACATCTGAACCTGTTGTTGATGGTTCCACATCTGAACCTGTTGTTGATGGTTCTGTCTTCTCTGGAAGCAGCTTTCTGCGTAGATGAGACAGAAACTTAATAATAAACTTAAATAATGGAGACAGAAACTTCTTGACTTCATCCTGATTTCATTGGTTAAATGTATCTTGTGCTGTAATGATCTCTGTCTGGTCATTGGAAGGAGTTTTCATCCTCAACACTCAAACTTCTGGACTTTACTGATGTTCACCATCCCCTTCTCCCTCATCTCTCCCTCATCTCCCCTCATCTCCCCTTCCCCTCATCTCTCCCTCTCTCCCCTCATCTCCCCTCCTCATCTCTCCCCCCATCTCCCTCTCCCCCTCTCTCCTCATCTCTCCCCTCCTCTCCCTCATCTCTTCTCTCCTCATCCCCCCTCCCTCCCCCCTCCTCTCCCTCTCCCCTCCCCTCCCTCATCTCCCCTCCCCCTCATCTCATCCTCTCTCCCTCATCTCCCCTCCCCCTCATCTCTCCCTCTCTCCCCTCTTCCCTCATCTCCTCCCCCTCATCTCTTCCTCTCTCCCTCCTCTCCCCTCATCTCTTCTCCCCGCTCCCTCCCTGTATCTCTCCCTCTCTCCCCTCTCCTCTCCTCATCTCCCTCTCCCCCCTCCTCTCTCCCTCATCTCCTCTCCCTCTCCCCTCTCTCCCTCTCTCCCTCATGCCTCCTCTCTCCCTCATCTCCCCTCCTCTCTCCCTCTCTCCCCTCTCCCCACTCCTCTCTCCTCTCATCTCCCCTTCCTCTCTCCCTCTCCCCCTTCCTCTCTCCCTCATCTCTCCCCCTCTTCCTCATCTCCCCTTCATCTCTCCTCCCCCTCCTCTCTCCCTCATCTCTCCCTCCCCCTTCCTTCTCTCCTTCATCTCCCCTCCTCCCCCTCCCCTCTCCCTCATCTCCCCCTTCCTCTCTCCCTCATCTCCCTCATCTCTCCCTCTCCTGCCCTCTCCCCTCCTCTCTCTCTCCCTCCCTCCTCTCCCCCTCCTCTCTCCTCATCTCCCCTCTAGCCCATACATTATAGCCCTCATCTCCCCCTCTCCCTCTTCCCCTCCCTCTCTCTGTCTTCCTCCCTCCTCCCTCCCTCTCTCTGTCTTCCTCCCCATCCCTCTCTCTGTCTTCCTCCTCTCCCTCCCTTTCTCTGTCTTCCTCCCTCCTCCCCTCCCTCTCTCTGTCTTCTCCCCATCCCTCTCTGTCTTCCTCCCTCCTCCTCCCCCTCCCTTTCTCTGTCTTCCTCCCTCCACTCCCCTCCTCTCTCCTGTCTTCCTCCCCATCCCTCTCTCTGTCTTCCTCCCTCCTCCCCTCCTTTCTCTGTCTTCCTCCCTCCTCCCCTCCCTCCCTCTCTCTGTCTTCCTCCCCCATTCCTCTCTCTGTCTTCTCCCTCCTCCCCCTCCCCTTTCTTCTGTCTTCCTCCCCTCCTCCCCTCCTCTCTCTCTGTCTTCCTTCCCTCCCTCTCTCTGTCTCTCCTCCCTCCTCCCTCCCCTCCCTCTCTCTGTCTTCCTCCCCATCCCTCTCTCTGTCCCTCCTTCCCCTTTAGCCCATGAGGCGTGGGTTGGGTGTCTCTTCATAGTAGTGGAGGACAGTGGGTCTGTCTCTTCGTCTGTGTCTGTTTGAATACAGAGCTAGAGCCAGCCTCGTCTCTACCTAGCTCACAGCTGGACTCGCTGTCCCTGGACGAGTGAGTAGCTACCACACACACGACACACACAAACACAAACAAACAAGCTGCTGTCATTGCAACCATGTGTTAGATTCTCGATTCACAAACAACATACACTAGGTGGACAAAACATTAGGAACACCTGCTCTTTCCATGAGACTGACCAGGTGAATCCAGGTGAAAGCTATGATCCCTTATTGATGTCACTTGTTAAATCCACTTCAATCAGTGTAGATGAAGGGGAGGAGCAGGTTAAAGAAGGATTTATAAGACTTCAGACAATTGAGACATGGATTGTGTGTGTGTGTCATTCAGAGAGTGAATGGCAAGGTAAATTGAAGTGCCTTTGAACAGGGGTATGGTAGTAGGTGCCAGGCGACCGGTTTGTGTAAAGAACTACAACGCTGCTGGGTTTCACATTCAACAGTTTCCGTGTTTATGCAGAATGGTCCACCACCCAAAGGACATCCAGCCAACTTGACACAACTGTGGGAAGCATTGGAGTCAACATGGGTCAGCATCCCTGTGGAACGCTTTAACACCTTGTAGAGTCCCATGCCCCTGACCAGTTGAGGCTGTTCTGAGGGCAAGAGGAGGAGGAGACTCAATGAGGATAGGGCTGTGCTTCACGTTTTTACACTGTATATATGTGCTACAAACTTGCATGACATGAGCCGTGCTCCCTTGGAGCAGGAAGAGAGTGAGGAGAGGAGGAGACACTCGGAGGAGGGAGAGGATGGAGAGAGGGGAGGAGGAGGGAGGAGGACACCTAGAGGAGGAGAGGAGAGGAGGGAGACACTAGAGGAGGAGAGGGAGAGGAGGAAGAGGGGAGGAAGGAGATACTGGGGAGGAGAGGAGGAGGGGAGAGGAAGATACTAGAGGAGGAGTGAGGGAGAGGAAGGAGGAGACACTAGAGGAGGAGAGGAGGAGAGGGAGGAGGAGAGGAGGCACATGCCAGAGAGTGAGAGCAGAGGACGGACACTGGAGGAGGAGAGAGGAGGCACTGAGAGGGAGAGAGATACTGGAGGAGAGGAGGTAGAGGGAGAGGAGATACTAGGAGGAGAGGAGGAGGAGAGGGAGAGGAGATACTAGAGGATAGAGGGAGAGGGAGGAGAGGGGAGAGGAAGATGGCTAGAGGAGAGGAGGAGGGATGGCGGAGGAGAGAGAGGGAGAGGAGATA
>NW_026286583.1:0-6758 GCF_023373465.1 Oncorhynchus keta | reverse complement strand
ATACCCTGTATATAGCCTCCATATTGACTCTGTACCGTAATACCCTGTATATAGCCTCCACATTGACTCTGTACCGGTACCCCCTGTATATAGCCTCCACATTGACTCTGTACCGGTACCCCCTGTATATAGCCTCCACATTGACTCTGTACCGGTACTCCCTGTATATAGCCTCCACATTGACTCTGTACCGGTACTCCCTGTATATAGCCTCCACATTGACTCTGTACCGTAATACCCTGTATATAGCCTCCACATTGACTCTGTACTGTAATACCCTGTATATAGCCTCCACATTGACTCTGTACCGTAATACCCTGTATATAGCCTCCACATTGTCCACATTGACTCTGTACCGGTACCCCCTGTATATAGCCTCCACGTTGACTCTGTACCGGTACCCCCTGTATATAGCCTCCACATTGACTCTGTACCCGGTGGCCTGTATATAGCCTCCACATTGACTCTGTACCGTAACACCCTGTATATAGCCTCCACATTGACTCTGTACCGGTACCCCTGTATATAGCCTCATTGACTCTGTACCGTAAACACCCTGTATATATAGCTTCCACATTGACTCTGTACCCGGTAGCCTGTATATAGCCTCCACATTGACTCTGTACCTAACACCCGTATATAGCCTCCCACATTGGGACTCTGTACCGTAGCCCCTGTATATAGCCTCCACATTGACTCTGTACCGGTGGCCCCTGTATATAGCCTCCACATTGACTCTTATTGCAGCCCCTGCATAGCCTCCACATTGACTCTGTGCCGTAACACCCTGTATATAGCTCCACATTGACTCTGTGCCGGTTGCCCCCTGTATATAGCCTCCACATTGACTCTGTACCGTAACACCCTGTATATAGCCTCCACATTGACTCTGTACCGTAGCCCCTGTATATAGCCACCACATTGACTCTGTGCGCCTGCAACACCCTGTGGTATTCCACATTGACTCTGTACCGGTAGCCCCTGTATATAGCCTCACATTGACTCTGTACCGCAACACTTCGTATAAGGCCTCCACATTGACTCTGTGCCGTACCCCCTGCATATAGCCTCCACATTGACTCTGTGCCGTAACACCCTGTATATGTAAACTCCACATTGAGCCTGTACCGTAATGCCCTGTATATAGCCTCCACATTGACTCTGTACCGGTACCCCCTGTATATAGCCTCCACGCTGACTCTGTACCGGTACCCCTGTATATAGCCTCCACATTGACTCTGTATCGTAACACCCTGTATATAGCCTCCACATTGACTCTGTACCGGTGGCCTGTATATAGCCTCTACATTGACTCTGTACCGGTACCCCTGCATATAGCCTCCACATTGACTTTGTACCGTACCCCCTGTATATAGCCTCCACATTGACTCTGTACCGGTACTCCCTATATAAAGCCTCCACATTGACTCTCTACCGGTACTCTGTATATAGCCTCCACATTGACTCTGTACCGGTACTCCTGTATATAGCCTCCACATTGACTCTGTAATGGTACTTCTGTATGTAGCCTCCACATTGACTCTGTACCGGTACCTGTATATAGCCTCCACATTGACTTTGTACCGGTACCCCTGCATATAGCCTCCACATTGACTCTGTACCGGTACCCCTGTATATAGCCTCCACATTGACTCTGTAACGGTACCCCTGTATGTAGCCTCCACATTGACTCTGTACCGGTACCCCCTGTATATAGCCTCCACATTGACTCTGTACCGGTACTCCCTGTATATAGCCTCCACATTGACTCTGTAATGGTACCCCTGTATGTAGCCTCCACATTGACTCTGTACCGGTACCCTGTATATAGCCTCCACATTGACTTTGTACCGGTACCCTGTATATAGCCTCCACATTGACTCTGTACCGGTACTCCTGTATATAGCCTCCACATTGACTCTGTAACGGTACCCCTGTATGTAGCCTCCACATTGACTCTGTACCGTACCCCTGTATATAGCCTCCACATTGACTCTGTACCGTACTCCTGTATATAGCCTCCACATTGACTCTGTAATGGTACCCCCTGTATGTAGCCTCCACATTGACTCTGTACCGTACCCCTGTATATAGCCTCCACATTGACCCTGTACCAGTACCCCTGTATATAGCCTCCACATTGACTCTGTACCGGTACTCCTGCATAAAGCCTCCACATTGACTCTGTACCGGTACCCCTTGTATATAGCCTCCACATTGACTCTGTACCGGTACCCCTGTATATAGCCTCCACATTGACTCTGTACCGTTCTCCCTGTATATAGCCTCCACATTGACTCTGTACCGGTACCCTTGTATATAGCCTCCACATTGACTCTGTACCGGTACCCCCTGTATATATCCTCCACATTGACTCTGTACCAGTACCCCCTGCATATAGCCTCCACATTGACTCTGTACCGGTATCCCCTGTATATAGCCTCCACATTGACTCTGTACCGGTACTCCCTGTATATAGCCTCCACATTGACTCTGTACCGGTACTCCCTGTATATAGCCTCCACATTGACTCTGTACCGGTACCCCCTGTATATAGCCTCCACATTGACTCTGTACCGGTACTCCCTGTATATAGCCTCCACATTGACTCTGTACCCGTACCCCCTGTATATAGCCCCCACATTGACTCTGGACCGGTACTCCCTGTATATAGCCTCCACATTGACTCTGTACCGGTATCCCCTGTATATAGCCTCCACATTGACTCTGTACCATTACCCCCTGTATATAGCCTCCACATTGACTCTGTACTGATACCCCTGTATATAGCCTCCACATTGACTCTGTACCAGTACCCCCTGTATATAGCCTCCACATTGACTCTGTACCAGTACCCCCTGTATATAGCCTCCACATTGACTCTGTACCGGTATCCCCTGTATATAGCCTCCACATTGACTCTGTACCGTGCCTGTATATAGCCTCCACATTGACTCTGTACCGTAACACCCTGTATATAGCCTCCACATGACTCTGTACCGGTGGCCCTGTATATAGCCTCCACATTGACTCTGTACCGTAACACCCTGTGTATAGCCTCCACATTGACTCTGTACCGGTGGCCTGCATATAGCCTCCACATTGACTCTGTGCCGTAACACCCTGTATATAGCCTCCACATTGACTCTGTACCGGTACCCCTGTATATAGCCTCCTTGACTCTGTACCGTAAACACCCTGTATATAGCCCACATTGACTCTGTACCGCAATGTTCCTGTATAGCCTCCACATTGACTCTGTACCGGTGCCCCTGTATATAGCCTCCACGTTGACTCTGTACCGGTGCCCCTGTATATAGCCTATCACATTGACTCTGTATCGTAAACACCCTGTATATAGCCTCCAATATTGACTCTGTACCGGTGGCCTGTATATAGCCTCCACATTGACTCTGTACCGGTACCCCTGTATATAGCCTCCACATTGACTTCTTGTACCGTAAACCCCCTGTATATAGCCTCCACATTGACTCTGTACCGTATAGCTCCACATTGACCTATATGTATATACCTCCACATTGACTCTCTATGTGCTCCGTATATAGCCTCTCCACATTGACTCTGTACCGTTACTCCTGTATATAGCCTCCACATTGACTCTGTAATGGTACCCCTGTATGTAGCTCCCATTGACTCTGTACCGGTACCCCCTGTATATAGCCTCCACATTGACTTTGTACCGGTACCCCCTGCATATAGCCTCCACATTGACTCTGTACCGGTACTCCTGTATATAGCCTCCACATTGACTCTGTACCGGTACCCCTGTATATAGCCTCCACATTGACTCTGTACCGGCCCCTGTATATAGCCTCCACATTGACTCTGTACCGGTACTCCTGTATATAGCCTCCACATTGACTCTGTAATGGTACCCCTGTATATAGCCTCCACATTGACTCTGTACCGGTACCCCTGTATATAGCCTCCACATTGACTCTGTACCGGTACCCCTGTATATAGCCTCCACATTGACTCTGTACCGTACTCCTGTATATAGCCTCCACATTGACTCTGTACCGTACCCCTGTATGTAGCCTCCACATTGACTCTGTACCGGTACCCCCTGTATATAGCCTCCACATTGACTCTGTACCGTTCTCCTGTATATAGCCTCCACATTGACTCTGTACCGGTACCCTTTGTATATAGCCTCCACATTGACTCTGTACCAGTACCCCCTGCATATAGCCTCCACATTGACTCTGTACCGGTACCCCTGTATATAGCCTCCACATTGACTCTGTACCGGTATCCCTGTATATAGCCTCCACATTGACTCTGTACCGGGTACTCCTGTATATAGCCTCCACATTGACTCTGTACCGGTACCCCTGTATATAGCCTCCACATTGACTCTGTACCGTACCCCTGTATATAGCCTCCACATTGACTCTGTACCGGTACCCCTGTATATAGCCTCCACATTGACTCTGTACCGGTACCCCTGTATATAGCCCCCACATTGACTCTGACCGTACTCCTGTATATAGCCTCCACATTGACTCTGTACCGGTATCCCCTGTATATAGCCTCCACATTGACTCTGTACCATTGCCCCCTGTATATAGCCTCCACATTGACTCTGTACTGATACCCTGTATATAGCCTCCACATTGACTCTGTACCAGTACCCCCTGTATATAGCCTCCACATGACTCTGTACCAGTACCCCCTGTATATAGCCTCCACATTGACTCTGTACCGGTATCCCCCTGTATATAGCCTCCACATTGACTCTGTACCAGTGCCCCCTGTATATAGCCTCCACATTGACTCTGTGCCGTACTCCTGTATATAGCCTCCACATTGACTCTGTACTGATGCCCCCTGTATATAGCCTCCACATTGAGTCTGTACCAGTACCCCCTGTATATAGCCTCCACATTGACTCTGTACCAGCACCCCCTGTATATAGCCTCCACATTGACTCTGTACCGGTACTCCTGTATATAGCCTCCACATTGACTCTGTACCAGTACCCCCTGTATATAGCCTCCACATTGACTCTGTACCGGTACTCCCTGTATATAGCCTCCACATTGACCCTGTACCAGTACCCCTGTATATAGCCTCCACATTGACTCTGTACCGGTACTCCCTGTATATAGCCTCCACATTGGGACTCTGTACCAGTACCCCTGTATATAGCCTCCACATTGACTCTGTACCGGTGCTCCTGTATATAGCCTCCACATTGACTCTGTACCGGTACCCCTGTATATAGTCCTCCACATTGACTCTGTACCGGTACCCCTGTATATAGCCTCCACATTGACTCTGTACCAGTACCCCTGTATATAGTCTCCACATTGACTCTGTACCGTACCCCCTGTATATAGCCTCCACATTGACTCTGTACCAGTACCCCTGTATATAGCCTCCACATTGACTCTGTACCGGTACCCCTGTATATAGCCTCCACATTGACTCTGTACCAGTACCCCCTGTATATAGTCTCCATATTGACTCTGTGCCAGTACCCCTGTATGTAGCCTCCACATTGACTCTGTACCGGTACCCCCTGTATATAGCCTCCACGTGACTCTGCACCAGTACCCCTGTATATAGCCTCCACATTGACTCTGTACCGGTACCCCCTGTATATAGCCTCCACATTGACTCTGTACCGGTACTCCTGCTTAAAGCTCCACAGTGACTCTGTACCGGTACCCCTGTATATAGCCTCCATATTGACTCTCTGTACCGGTACCCCTGTATATATAGCTCACATTGACTCTGCACCAGTACCCCTGTATATAGCCCCTCCACATTGACTCTGTACCGGGGTACCCCTGTATATAGCCTCCACATTGACTCTGCCGGTGCCCTGTATATAGCCTCCACATTGATCTGTACCAGTACCCCCTGTATATAGCCTATCCCACATTGACTCTGTACCGTACCCCCTGTATATAGCCTCCACATTGACTCTGTACCAGTACCCCTGTATATAGTCTCATTTGACTCTGTACCAGTACCCCTGTATGTAGCCTCCACATTGACTCTGTACCGGTGCCCCCTGTATATAGCCTCCACATTGACTCTGCACCAGTACCCCCCTGTATATAGCTCTCCACATTGACTCTGTACCGGTAATCCTGGCAAAAGCCTCCACATTGACTCTGTGCGGGTATCCCTGTATAAAGCCTCCACATTGACTCTGTACCGGCAATCCTGCTTAAAGCCTCCACATTGACTCTGTACCGGTACTCCTGCTAAAGCCTCCACATTGACTCTGTGCCACCCCCTGTATATAGCCTCCACATTGACTCTGTACCGTACTCCTGCTTAAAGCCTCCACATTGACTCTGTACTGGTACTCCCTGCTTAAAGCCTCCACATTGACTCTGTACCGGTACCTATGGGTATATAGCCTCCCATTGACTCTGGGTACAGTGCTCCTGCTTAAAGCCTCCACATTGACTCTGTACCGGTACTCCTGCTTAAAGCCTCCACATTGACTCTGTACCGGTGCCCCCTGTATATAGCCTCCACATTGACTCTGTGCGGTACTCCTGTAAAGCCTCCACATTGATCTGTGCCGGTGCTCCTGCTTAAAGCCTCCACATTGACTCTGTACGGTGCCTATTATATAGCCTCCACATTGACTCTGTACCAGGTACTCCTGCTTAAAGCCTCCACATTGACTCTGTACCGGTACTCCCTGCTTAAAGCCTCCACATTGACTCTGTACCGGTACTCCCTGCTTAAAGCCTCCACATTGACTCTGTACC
>NW_026286582.1:0-586 GCF_023373465.1 Oncorhynchus keta | reverse complement strand
ATAACCAGTCACTACTCACTACTATAACTATAACCAGTCACTACCACTACTATAACTATAACCAGTCACTACCACTACTATAACTATAACCAGTCACTACCACTACTATAACTATAACCAGTCACTACCACTACTATAACTATAACCAGTCACTACCACTACTATAACCAGGCACTACCACTACTATAACCAGTCACTACCACTACTATAACTATAACCAGTCACTACCACTACTATAACCAGTCACTACCACTACTATAACCAGTCACTACCACTACTATAACTATAACCAGTCACTACCACTACTATAACCAGTCACTACCACTACTATAACTATAACCAGTCACTACCACTACTATAACTATAACCAGTCACTACCACTACTATAACTATAACCAGTCACTACCACTACTATAACCGTCACTACTATAACTATAACCAGTCACTACCACTACTATAACTATAACCAGTCACTACCACTACTATAACCAGTCACTACCACTACTATAACTATAACCAGTCCACTACTACTACTATACTATAACCAGTCACTACCACTACTATAACTATAACCAGTCACTACCAC
>NW_026286581.1:0-14421 GCF_023373465.1 Oncorhynchus keta | reverse complement strand
AATAGGGTTGTGAATAGTTTCTGAAGGCTCAGTATCTGTCACATTGATGGTTAAAAAATGTATTGTTGAACAGCCTGGATGTTTTTTTTGTCGTGATTGTTTCCATGGTGATGTGTTAAAGCTTTATTTATTACATGTTAAGTTCATGTTGTGATTACTTTGATTTGACCACTGATTGGATAATAACAGTTTGTCAAGTCTGCCACGACATAATTTAACACTTCAGACCCCTGTACATATGATATAAAACGGACATATGTATTTAGCTTGTGGGATAAAAGGTATATTTCATCTTGTGTGTATGAGCTTGTGTTTAGGAGGTTACAGATGCAGACTGTAGGGTATATCAGTGACTGTTGAGGAGGTTATAGATGTAGACTGCAGGGTATATCAGTGACTGTTGAGTTGATTATAGATGTAGACTGTAGGGTATATCAGTGACTGTTGAGATGATTATAGATGTAGACTGTAGGGTATATCAGTGACTGTTGAGATGATTATAGATGTAGACTGTAGGGTATATCAGTGACTGTTGAGATGATTATAGATGTAGACTGTAGGGTATATCAGTGACTGTTGAGGTGATTATAGATGTAGACTGTAGGGTATATCAGTGACTGTTGAGGTGATTATAGATGTAGACTGTAGGGTATATCAGTGACTGTTGAGGTGATTATAGATGTAGACTGCAGGGTATATCAGTGACTGTTGAGGTGATTATAGATGTAGACTGTAGGGTGACTGTTGAGGAGGTTATAGATGTAGACTTGTAGGGTATATCAGTGACTGTTGAGGTGATTATAGATGTAGACTGTAGGGTATATCAGTGACTGTTGAGGTGATTATAGATGTAGACTGCAGGGTATATCAGTGACTGTTGAGGTGATTATAGATGCAGACTGTAGGGTGACTGTTGAGGAGGTTATAGATGTAGACTGTAGGGTATATCAGTGACTGCTGAGGTGATTATAGATGTAGACTGTAGGGTATATCAGTGACTGTTGAGGTGATTATAGATGTAGACTGTAGGGTATATCAGTGACTGTTGAGGTGATTATAGATGTAGACTGCAGGGTATATCAGTGACTGTTGAGGTGATTATAGATGTAGACTGTAGGGTGACTGTTGATTTGATTATAGATGTAGACTGTAGGGTATATCAGTGACTGTTGAGTTGATTATAGATGTAGACTGCAGGGTATATCAGTGACTGTTGAGGTGATTATAGATGTAGACTGTAGGGTATATCAGTGACTGTTGAGGTGATTATAGATGCAGACTGTAGGGTGACTGTTGAGGTGATTATAGATGCAGACTGTAGGGTGACTGTTGAGGTGATTATAGATGTAGACTGTAGGGTATATCAGTGACTGTTGAGGTGATTATAGATGTAGACTGTAGGGTGACTGTTGAGGAGGTTATAGATGTAGACTGTAGGGTATATCAGTGACTGTTGAGGTGATTATAGATGTAGACTGTAGGGTATATCAGTGACTGTTGAGATGATTATAGATGTAGACTGTAGGGTATATCAGTGACTGTTGAGGTGATTATAGATGTAGACTGTAGGGTATATCAGTGACTGTTGAGGTGATTATAGATGTAGACTGTAGGGTGACTGTTGAGGAGGTTATAGATGTAGACTGCAGGGTATATCAGTGACTGTTGAGGTGATTATAGATGTAGACTGTAGGGTATATCAGTGACTGTTGAGGTGATTATAGATGTAGACTGTAGGGTGACTGTTGAGGAGGTTATAGATGTAGACTGCAGGGTATATCAGTGACTGTTGAGGTGATTATAGATGTAGACTGTAGGGTGACTGTTGAGGAGGTTATAGATGTAGACTGTAGGGTATATCAGTGACTGTTGAGGTGATTATAGATGTAGACTGTAGGGTATATCAGTGACTGTTGAGGTGATTATAGATGTAGACTGTAGGGTATATCAGTGACTGTTGAGTTGATTATAGATGTAGACTGTAGGGTATATCAGTGACTGTTGAGGTGGTAATAGATGTAGACTGTAGGGTGACTGTTGAGGTGATTATAAATGTAGACTGTAGGGTATATCAGTGACTGTTGAGGTGATTATAGATGTAGACTGTAGGGAATATCAGTGACTGTTGAGGTGATTATAGATGTAGACTGCAGGGTATATCAGTGACTGTTGAGGTGATTATAGATGTAGACTGTAGGGTATATCAGTGACTGTTGAGGTGGTTATAGATGCAGACTGTAGGGTATATCAGTGACTGTTGAGTTGATTATAGATGTAGACTGTAGGGTATATCAGTGACTGTTGAGGTGATCATAGATGTAGACTGTAGGGTATATCAGTGACTGTTGAGGAGGTTATAGATGTAGATTGTAGGGTATATCAGTGACTGTTGAGGTGATTATAGATGTAGACTGTAGGGTATATCAGTGACTGTTGAGGTGATTATAGATGTAGACTGCAGGGTATATCAGTGACTGCTGAGGTGATTATAGATGCAGACTGTAGGGTGACTGTTGAGGAGGTTATAGATGTAGACTGTAGGGTATATCAGTGACTGTTGAGGTGATTATAGATGTAGACTGTAGGGTATATCAGTGACTGTTGAGGTGATTGTAGATGTAGACTGTAGGGTATATCAGTGACTGTTGAGGTGATTATAGATGTAGACTGCAGGGTATATCAGTGACTGTTGAGGTGATTATAGATGTAGACTGTAGGGTGACTGTTGATTTGATTATAGATGTAGACTGTAGGGTATATCAGTGACTGTTGAGTTGATTATAGATGTAGACTGCAGGGTATATCAGTGACTGTTGAGGTGATTATAGATGTAGACTGTAGGGTATATCAGTGACTGTTGAGGTGATTATAGATGCAGACTGTAGGGTGACTGTTGAGGAGGTTATAGATGTAGACTGTAGGGTATATCAGTGACTGTTGAGGTGATTATAGATGTAGACTGTAGGGTATATCAGTGACTGTTGAGGTGATTATAGCTGCAGACTGTAGGGTGACTGTTGAGGAGGTTATAGATGTAGACTGTAGGGTATATCAGTGACTGTTGAGGTGATTATAGATGTAGACTGTAGGGTATATCAGTGACTGTTGAGATGATTATAGATGTAGACTGTAGGGTATATCAGTGACTGTTGAGGTGATTATAGATGTAGACTGTAGGGTATATCAGTGACTGTTGAGGTGATTATAGATGTAGACTGTAGGGTGACTGTTGAGGAGGTTGAGAAGGACTGCAGGGTATCAGTGACTGCTGAGGTGATTATAGATGCAGACTGTAGGGTATATCAGTGACTGTTGAGGTGATTATAGATGTAGACTGTAGGGTGACTGTTGAGGAGGTTATAGATGGTAGACTGCAGGGTATAATAGTGACTGTTGAGGGTATTATAGATGTAGACTGTAGGGTGACTGTTGAGGAGGCGGTAGATGTAGACTGTGGTGGGTATATCAGTGACTGTTGAGGTGATTATAGATGTAGACTGTAGGGTATATCAGTGACTGTTGAGGTGATTATAGATGTAGACTGTAGGGTATATCAGTGACTGTTAGAATGATTATAGATATGAACTGTAAAGGTATATCAGTGACAATAGTGATGGAAATGCCAAACTGATAAGTATATCAGTAACTATTAAGTGATATAGATATGAGCATATAAGTATATCAATAACTGTGCAAGTAATTATAGATGTAGACTGTAGGGTATATCAGTGACTGTTGAGGTGATTATAGATGTAGACTGCAGGGTATATCAGTGACTGTTGAGGTGATTATAGATGTAGACTGCAGGGTATATCAGTGACTGTTGAGGTGGATTATAGATGTAGACTGCAGGGTATATCAGTGACTGTTGAGGTGATTATAGATGTAGACTGTAGGGTATATCAGTGACTGCTGAGGTGGTTATAGATGCAGACTGTAGGGTATATCAGTGACCGTTGAGTTGATTATAGATGTAGACTGTAGGGTATATCAGTGACTGTTGAGGTGATCATAGATGTAGACTGTAGGGTATATCAGTGACTGTTGAGGAGGTTATAGATGTAGATTGTAGGGTATATCAGTGACTGCTGAGGTGATTATAGATGTAGACTGTAGGGTATATCAGTGACTGTTGAGGTGATTATAGATGCAGACTGTAGGGTGACTGTTGAGGAGGTTATAGATGTAGACTGTAGGGTATATCAGTGACTGTTGAGGTGATTATAGATGTAGACTGTAGGGTATATCAGTGTCTGTTGAGGTGATTATAGATGTAGACTGCAGGGTATATCAGTGACTGTTGAGGTGATTATAGATGTAGACTGTAGGGTGACTGTTGAGGTGATTATAGATGTAGACTGCAGGGTATATCAGTGACTTTTGATGTGATTATAGATGTAGACTGTAGGGTATATCAGTGACTGTTGAGGTGATTATAGATGTAGACTGTAGGGTATATCAGTGACTGTTGAGGTGATTATAGATGCAGACTGTAGGGTGACTGTTGAGGAGGTTATAGATGTAGACTGTAGGGTATATCAGTGACTGTTGAGGTGATTATAGATGTAGACTGTAGGGTATATCAGTGACTGTTGAGGTGATTATAGATGCAGACTGTAGGGTGACTGTTGAGGAGGTTATAGATGTAGACTGTAGGGTATATCAGTGACTGTTGAGGTGATTATAGATGTAGACTGTAGGGTATACTATTGAAGTAATTATAAATATAATTTACTTAAGTATATCAGTGACTGTTAGTGATTATGGAAATGTGGAAACTGTAAGTATATCAGTGACTGTTTAGAGTGATTATAGATGCGAACTGTAGTATATCAGACTGTTGAGGTGATTATGGTGTAGACTGTAGGGTATATCAGTGACTGTTGAGTGATTATAGATGTAGACTGTAGGGTGACTGTTGAGGTGATTATAGATGTAGACTGCAGGTATATCAGTGACTGTTGAGTGATTATAGATGTAGACTGTAGGGTGACTGTTGAGGTGATTATAGATGTAGACTGTAGGGTAACTATTGTTGAGGTGATTATAAATTGTAGACTGTAGGGGTATATCAGTGACTGTTGAGGTGATTATAGATGAAACTGTAGGGTGACTGTTGAGGTGATTATAGTTGTAGACTGTAGGGTATATCAGTGACTGTTGAAGTGATTATAGATGCAGGACTGCTAGGGTGACTGTTGAGGTGATTAAATGTAGACTGTAGGTATATCAGTGACTGTTGAGGTGATTATAGATGTAGACTGTAGGGTATATCAGTGACTGTTGAGGTGATTATAGATGCAGACTGTAGGGTATATCAGTGACTGTTGAGGTGATTATAGTTGTAGACTGTAGGGTATATCAGACTGTTGAGGTGATTATAGATGTAGACTGTAGGGTGACTGTTGAGGTGATTATAGATGTAGACTGCAGGTATATCAGTGACTGTTGAGGTGATTATAGATGTAGACTGTAGGGTGTAGGGTGACTGTTGGGAGGTGATTATAGATGTAGACTGTAGGGTACAGTGCTGAGGTGATTATAGTGAGACTGTAGGGTATATCAGTGACTGTTGGTGATTATAGATGTAGACTGTAGGGTGACTGTTGAGGTGACTGTGTAGACTGATTATCAGTGACTGTTGAGGTGATTTATAGATGCAGACTGTAGGGTGATCTGACTGTTGAGGTGATTATAGTTGTAGACTGCAGGGTATATCAGTGACTGTTGAGGTGATTATAGATGTAGACTGTAGGGTGACTGTTGAGGTGATTATAGATGTAGACTGCAGGGTATATCAGTGACTGTTGAGGTGATTATAGATGTAGACTGTAGGTATATCAGTGACTGTTGAGGTGATTATAGATGTACTGTGGGTATATCAGACTGTTGAGGATATAGATCTGTAGTATATCAGACTGTTGAGGTGATTATAGATGTAGACTGTAGGGTATATCAGTGACTGTTGAGTGATTATAGATCAGACTGTAGGGTATATCAGTGACTGTTGAGGTGATTATAGATGTAGACTGCAGGGTATATCAGTGACTGTTGAGGTGATTATAGATGTAGACTGTAGGTATACTCAGTGATTATAGATGTAGACTGTTATATCAGTGACTGTTGATTATAGATGTAGACTGTAGGGGGTGATATGATTATAGATGACTGTTGACTATTGATGATTATAGATGTAGACTGTAGGGTATATCAGTGACTGTTGAGGTGATTATAGATGTAGACTGTAGGGTATATCAGTGACTGTTGAGGTGATTATAGATGTAGACTGTAGGGTATATCAGTGACTGTTGAGGTGATTATAGATGCAGACTGTAGGTGACTGTTGAGGTGATTATAGATGTAGACTGTGGGGCATATCAGTGACTGTTGAGTTGATTTGTAGATAGACTGTAGGTGACTGTTGGATGATTATAGATGTAGACTGTAGGTATATCAGTGACTGTTGAGGTGATTATAGATGTAGACTGTAGGGTATATCTGACTGTTGAGGAGGTGATTATAGATGTAGGGTATATCAGTGACTATTGAGGTGATTATAGATGTATAGGGTGACTGTTGAGTGATTATAGATGTAGACTGCAGGGTATATCAGTGACTGTTGAGGTGATTATAGATGATGTATAGAGGTGATTATAGATGTAGACTGTGGGTATATCAGTGACTGTTGAGGTGATTATAGATGTAGACTGTAGGGTATATCAGCACTGTTGAGGTAATTATAGATGTAGACTGTAGGGTATATCAGTGACTGTTGAGGTGATTATAGATGTAGACTGTAGGGTATATCAGTGACTGTTGAGATGATTATAGATGCAGACTGTAGGGGTGACTGTTGAATGGTTATAGATGTAGACTGTAGTATATCAGTGACTGTTGAGGTGATTATAGATGTAGACTGTAGGGTATATCAGTGACTGTTGAGAGATTTATAGATGTAGACTGTAGGGTATATCAGTGACTGTTGAGGTGATTATAGATGTAGACTGTAGGGTATATCAGTAACTGTTGAGGTGATTATAGATGTAGACTGTAGGGTATATCAGTGACTGTTGAGGTGATTATAGATGTAGACTGTAGGGTATATCAGACTGTTGAGGTGATTATAGATGTAGACTGCAGGGTATATCAGTGACTGTTGAGGTGATTATAGATGTAGACTGTAGGGTGACTGTTGAGGAGGTTATAGATGTAGACTGTAGGGTGACTGTTGAGGAGATTATAGATGTAGACTGTAGGGTATATCAGTGACTGTTGAGGTGATTATAGATGTAGACTGTAGGGTATATCAGTGACTGTTGAGGTGATTATAGATGTAGACTGTAGGGTATATCAGTGACTGCTGAGATGATTATAGATGTAGACTGCAGGGTATATCAGTGACTGTTGAGGTGATTATAGATGTAGACTGTAGGTATATCAGTGACTGTTGAGTTGATTATAGATGTAGACTGTAGGGTATATCAGTGACTGTTGAGGTGGTAATAGATGTAGACTGTAGGGTGACTGTTGAGATTATAAATGTAGACTGGTATATCAGTGACTGTTGAGGTGATTATAGATGCAGACTGTAGGCTGACTGTTGAGGTGATTATGGATGTAGACTGTAGGGTATATCAGTAACTGTTGAGGTGATTATAGATGTAGACTGTAGGGTATATCAGTAACTGTTGAGGTGATTATAGATGTAGACTGTAGGGTATATCAGTGACTGTTGAGAATGATTATAGATGTAGACTGTAGGGTATATCAGTGACTGTTGAGGTGATTATAGATGTAGACTGTAGGGTATATCAGTGACTGTTGAGGTGATTATAGATGTAGACTGTAGGGTATATCAGTAACTGTTGAGGGGATTATAGATGTAGACTGTAGATATCAGTGACTGTTGAGGTGATTATAGATAGACTGTAGGGTATATCAGTGACTGTTGAGGTGATTATAGATGCAGACTGTAGGGTATATCAGTGACTGTTGAGATGATTATAGATGTAGACTGTAGGGTATATCAGTGACTGTTGAGGTGATTATAGATGTAGACTGTAGATATCAGTGACTGTAGAGGTGATTATAGATGCAGACTGTAGGGTGACTGTTGAGTTGATTATAGATGTAGACTGTAGGGTATATCATGACTGTTGAGGTGATTATAGATGCACTGTAGGGTGACTGTTGAGTTGATTATAGATGTAGACTGTAGGGTATATCAGTGACTGTTGAGAGTTGATTATAGATGCAGACTGTAGGGTATCAGAACTGCTGAGGTGATTATAGATGTAGACTGTAGGGTATATCAGTGACTGTTGAGTAGTGATTATAGATGTAGACTGCAGGGGTATATCAGTGACTGTTGAGGTGATTATAGATGTAGACTGTAGGTATATCAGTGACTGTTGAGGTGATTATAGATGTAGACTGTAGGCATATCAGTGACTGTTGAGGGGATTATAGATGTAGACTGTAGGGTATATCAGTGACTGTTGAGGTGATTATAGATGCAGACTGTAGGGTATATCAGTGACTGTTGAGGTGATTATAGATGTAGACTGTAGGGTATATCAGTGACTGTTGAGGTGATTATAGATGCAGACTGTAGGTGACTGGTGATTATCAGTATATCTGACTGTTGAGGTGATTATCAGTGACTGTGAGGTGACTGTTGTGATTATAGATGTAGACTGTGGGTATATCGGTGACTGTTGAGGCATTATAGATGTAGACTGTAGGGTATATCAGTGACTGTTGGAGGTGATTATAGATGTAGACTGTAGGGTATATCAGTGACTGTTGAGTTATAGATGTATAGGGTATATCAGTGACTGTTGAGGTGATTATAGACGCAGACTGTAGGGTGACTGTTGAGGAGGTTATAGATGTAGACTGTAGGGTATATCAGTGACTGTTGAGTTGATTATAGATGTAGACTGTAGGGTATATCAGTGACTGTTGAGATGATTATAGATGTAGACTGTAGGGTATATCAGTGACTGTTGAGGTGATTATAGATGCAGACTGTAGGGTATATCAGTGACTGTTGAGGAGGTTATAGATGTAGACTGTAGGGTATATCAGTGACTGTTGAGGTGATTATAGATGTAGACTGTAGGGTGACTGTTGAGGTGATTATAGATGTAGACTGCAGGGTATATCAGTGACTGTTGAGGTGATTATAGATGTAGACTGTAGGGTGACTGTTGATGTGATTATAGATGTAGACTGTGGGTGACTGTTGAGGTGATTATAGATGTAGACTGTAGGGTATATCAGTGACTGTTGGTGATTATAGATGTAGACTGTAGGCATATCAGTGACTGTTGAGGTGATTATAGTGTAGACTGTAGGGTATATCAGTGACTGTTGAGGTGATTATAGATGCAGACTGTAGGGTGACTGTTGAGGAGGTTATAGATGTAGACTGTAGGGTATATCAGTGACTGTTGAGGTGATTATAGATGTAGACTGTAGGGTATATCAGTGACTGTTGAGATGATTATAGATGTAGACTGTAGGGTATATCAGTGACTGTTGAGGTGATTATAGATGTAGACTGTAGGGTGGTGATTATCAGTGACTGTAGGGTATATCTGACTGTTGAGGGTTATAGATGTAGACTGTAGGGTATATCAGGTGTTGAGGTGATTATAGATGTAGACTGTAGGGTATATCAGTGACTGTTGAGGTGATTATAGATGTAGACTGTAGGTGACTGTTGAGGAGTTATAGATGTAGACTGCAGGGTATATCAGTGACTGTTGAGGTGATTATAGATGCTGACTGTAGGGTGACTGTTGAGGAGGTTATAGATGTAGACTGTAGGGTGACTGTTGAGGAGGTTATAGATGTAGACTGTAGGGTATATCAGTGACTGTTGAGGAGTGATTATAGATGTAGACTGTAGGGTGACTGTTGAGGAGGTTATAGATGTAGACTGTAGGGTGACTGTTGAGGAGGTTATAGATGTAGACTGTAGGTATATCAGTGACTGTTGAGGTGATTATAGATGTAGACTGTAGGGTATATCAGTGACTGTTGAGGTGATTATAGATGTAGACTGTAGGGTATATCAGTGACTGTTGAGATGATTATAGATGTAGACTGCAGGGTATATCAGTGACTGTTGAGGTGATTATAGATGTAGACTGCAGGGTATATCAGTGACTGTTGAGTTGATTATAGATGTAGACTGTAGGGTATATCAGTGACTGTTGAGGTGGTAATAGATGTAGACTGTAGGGTGACTGTTGAGGTGATTATAAATGTAGACTGTGGGGTATATCAGTGACTGTTGAGGTGATTATAGATGCAGACTGTAGGCTGACTGTTGAGGTGATTATGGATGTAGACTGTAGGGTATATCAGTAACTGTTGAGGTGATTATAGATGTAGACTGTAGGGTATATCAGTAACTGTTAAGGTGATTATAGATGCAGACTGTAGGGTATATCAGTGACTGTTGAGATGATTATAGATGTAGACTGTAGGGTATATCAGTGACTGTTGAGGTGATTATGATGTAGACTGTGGGGGTATATCAGTGACTGTTGAGGGTGATTATAGATGTAGACTGCCAGGGTATATCAGTAACTGTTGAGGTGATTATAGATGTAGACTGTAGGGTATATCAGTGACTGTTGAGGTGATTATAGATGTAGACTGGGCTGTAGGGTATATCAGTGACTGTTGAGGTGATTATAGATGTAGACTGTGGGTATATCAGTGACTGTTGAGATGATTATAGATGTGACTGCAGGTATATCAGTGACTGTTGAGGTGATTATAGATGTAGACTGTAGGCATATCAGTGACTGTAGAGGTGATTATAGATGCAGACTGTAGGGTGACTGTTGAGTTGATTATAGATGTAGACTGTAGGGTATATCAGTGACTGTTGAGGTGATTATAGATGCAGACTGTAGGGTGACTGTTGAGTTGATTATAGATGTAGACTGTAGGGTATATCAGTGACTGTTGAGTTGATTATAGATGTAGACTGTAGGGTATATCAGTAACTGTTGAGGTGATTATAGATGCAGACTGGGTAGGGCATATCAGTGACTGTTGAGGTGATTATAGATGTAGACTGCAGGGTATATCAGTGACTGTTGAGGTGATTATAGATGTAGACTGTAGGGTATATCAGTGACTGTTGAGTGATTATAGATGTAGACTGTAGGGTATATCAGTGACTGTTGAGGGATTATAGATGTAGACTGTAGGGTATATCAGTGACTGTTGAGGTGATTATAGATGCAGACTGTATATCAGTGACTATATTATAGATGTAGACTGTAGGTGACTGTTGGTGATTATAGATGCAGACTGCAGGGTGACTGTTGAGGTGATTATAGATGTAGACTGGTGGGTATATCAGTGACTGTTGGAGGTGATTATAGATGCAGACTGTAGGGTATATCAGTGACTGTTGAGGTGATTATAGATGTAGACTGCAGGGTGACTGTATATTATAGTGACTGTTGACTGCTGAGTGATTATAGATGTAGACTGTAGGGTATATCGGTGACTGTTGAGGTGATTATAGATGCAGACTGTAGGGTGACTGTTGAGGTGATTATAGATGTAGACTGTAGGGTGACTGTTGAGGTGATTATAGTTGTAGACTGTAGGGTATATCAGTGACTGTTGAGGTGATTATAGATGTAGACTGTAGGTGACTGTTGAGGTGATTATAGATTGTGTAGGGTACAGTGACTGTTGAGGAGTATATCAGTGACTGTTGAGTGATTATAGATGCAGACTGTAGGGTGACTGTTGAGGTGATTATAGTTGTAGACTGTAGGGGTATATCAGTGACTGTTGAGGTGATTATAGATGCGGGCCTGGCAGGGTGACTGTTGAGGAGTGATTATAGATGTAGACTGTAGGAGTATATCAGTGACTGTTGAGGTGATTATAGATGTAGACTGTAGGGTATATCAGTGACTGTTGAGGTGATTATAGATGTAGACTGTAGGGTATATCAGTGACTGTTGAGGTGATTATAGATGCAGACTGTAGGGTGACTGTTGAGGAGGTTATAGATGTAGACTGTAGGGTATATCAGTGACTGTTGAGGTGATTATAGATGTAGACTGTAGGGTATATCAGTGACTGTTGAGATGATTATAGATGTAGACTGTAGGGTATATCAGTGACTGTTGAGGTGATTATAGATGTAGACTGTAGGGTATATCAGTGACTGTTGAGGAGGTTATAGATGTAGACTGTAGGGTATATCAGTGACTGTTGAGGTGATTATAGATGTAGACTGTAGGGTATATCAGTGACTGTTGAGGTGATTATAGATGTAGACTGTAGGGTGACTGTTGAGGAGGTTATAGATGTAGACTGCAGGGTATATCAGTGACTGTTGAGGTGATTATAGATGTAGACTGTAGGGTGACTGTTGAGGAGGTTATAGATGTAGACTGTAGGGTGACTGTTGAGGAGGTTATAGGATGTAGACTGTAGGGTATATCAGTGACTGTTGAGGTGATTATAGATGTAGACTGTAGGGTGACTGTTGAGGAGGTTATAGATGTAGACTGTAGGGTGACTGTTGAGGAGGTTATAGATGTAGACTGTAGGGTATATCAGTGACTGTTGAGGTGATTATAGATGTAGACTGTAGGGTATATCAGTGACTGTTGAGATGATTATAGATGTAGACTGTAGGGTATATCAGTGACTGTTGAGATGATTATAGATGTAGACTGCAGGGTATATCAGTGACTGTTGAGATGATTATAGATGTAGACTGTAGGGTATATCAGTGACTGTTGAGTTGATTATAGATGTAGACTGTAGGGTATATCAGTGACTGTTGAGGTGGTAATAGATGTAGACTGTAGGGTGACTGTTGAGGTGATTATAAATGTAGACTGTGGGGTATATCAGTGACTGTTGAGGTGATTATAGATGCAGACTGTAGGCTGACTGTTGAGGTGATTATGGATGTAGACTGTAGGGTATATCAGTAACTGTTGAGGTGATTATAGATGTAGACTGTAGGGTATATCAGTAACTGTTGAGGTGATTATAGATGTAGACTGTAGGGTATATCAGTGACTGTTGAGATGATTATAGATGTAGACTGTAGGGTATATCAGTGACTGTTGAGGTGATTATAGATGTAGACTGTAGGGTATATCAGTGACTGTTGAGGTGATTATAGATGTAGACTGTAGGGTATATCAGTAACTGTTGAGGTGATTATAGATGTAGACTGTAGGGTATATCAGTGACTGTTGAGGTGATTATAGATGTAGACTGTAGGGTATATCAGTGACTGTTGAGGTGATTATAGATGTAGACTGTAGGGTATATCAGTGACTGTTGAGATGATTATAGATGTAGACTGCAGGGTATATCAGTGACTGTTGAGGTGATTATAGATGTAGACTGTAGGGTATATCAGTGACTGTAGAGGTGATTATAGATGCAGACTGTAGGGTGACTGTTGAGTTGATTATAGATGTAGACTGTAGGGTATATCAGTGACTGTTGAGGTGATTATAGATGCAGACTGTAGGGTGACTGTTGAGTTGATTATAGATGTAGACTGTAGGTTATATCAGTGACTGTTGAGTTGATTATAGATGTAGACTGTAGGGTATATCAGTGACTGTTGAGTTGATTATAGATGTAGACTGTAGGGTATATCAGTGACTGTTGAGGTGATTATAGATGTAGACTGTAGGGTATATCAGTGACTGTTGAGGTGATTATAGATGTAGACTGTAGGGTATATCAGTGACTGTTGAGGTGATTATAGATGTAGACTGCAGGGTATATCAGTGACTGTTGAGGGGATTATAGATGTAGACTGTAGGGTATATCAGTGACTGTTGAGGTGATTATAGATGCAGACTGTAGGGTATATCAGTGACTGTTGAGGTGATTATAGATGTAGACTGTAGGGTATATCAGTGACTGTTGAGGTGATTATAGATGCAGACTGTAGGGTGACTGTTGAGGTGATTATAGATGTAGACTGCAGGGTATATCAGTGACTGTTGAGGTGATTATAGATGTAGACTGTAGGGTATATCAGTGACTGTTGAGGTGATTATAGATGCAGACTGTAGGGTGACTGTTGAGGTGATTATAGATGTAGACTGTAGGGTGACTGTTGAGGTGATTATAGTTGTAGACTGTAGGGTATATCAGTGACTGTTGAGGTGATTATAGATGTAGACTGTAGGGTGACTGTTGAGGTGATTATAGTTGTAGACTGTAGGGTATATCAGTGACTGTTGAGGTGATTATAGATGCAGACTGTAGGGTGACTGTTGAGGTGATTATAGTTGTAGACTGTAGGGTATATCAGTGACTGTTGAGGTGATTATAGATGCAGACTGTAGGGTGACTGTTGAGGTGATTATAGATGTAGACTGTAGGGTATAT
>NW_026286580.1:0-3818 GCF_023373465.1 Oncorhynchus keta | reverse complement strand
ATCAATGTACCTAACCATAAACATCAATGTACCTCATCATAAACAACCATAAACATCAATGTACCTCAACCAAACTCCAAACATCAATGTACCTAACAATAAACATCAATGTACCTAACCATAAACATCAATGTACCTCACCATAAACCTCAATGTACCTCATCATAAACATCACCTCACCATAAACATCAATGTACCTCATCATAAACATCAATGTACCTAACCATAAACATCAATGTACCTAACCATAAACATCAATGTACCTCACCATAAACCTCAATGTACCTCACCATAAACCTCAATGTACCTAACCATAAACCTCAATGTACCTCATCATAAACATCAATGTACCTAACCATAAACATCAATGTACCTAACCATAAACCTCAATGTACCTCATCATAAACATCAATGTACCTAACCATAAACATCAATGTACCTAACCATAAACATCAATGTACCTCACCATAAACATCAATGTACCTAACCATAAACATCAATGTACCTAACCATAAACCTCAATGTACCTAACATAAACATCAATGTACCTAACATAAACATCAATGTACCTAACCATAAACATCAATGTACCTAACCATAAACATCAATGTACCTAACCAATGTACCTCAATAAACATCAATGTACCTCACCATAAACATCAATGTACCTAACCATAAACCATAAACATCAATGTACCTAACCATAAACCTCAATGTACCTAACCATAAACATCAATGTACCTAACCATAAACATCAATGTACCTAACCATAAACACCAATGTACCTAACCATAAACCTCAATGTACCTCTATCATAAACCTCAATGTACCTAACCATAAACATCAATGTACCTCATCATAAACATCAATGTACCTAACCATAAAACATCAATGTACCTCACCATAAACATCAATGTACCTAACCATAAACATCAATGTACCTAACCATAAACATCAATGTACCTCACCATAAACATCAATGTACCTCACCATAAACATCAATGTACCTAACCATAAACATCAATGTACCTCACCATAAACATCAATGTGCCTCAAAACATCAATGTACCTCACCATAAACCTCAATGTACCTAACCATAAACATCAATGTAAACCATCAATGTACCTAACCATAAACATCAATGTACCTAACCATAAACATCAATGTACCTCACCATAACCAATGTAAACATCATCAATGTACCTAACCATAAACATCAATGTACCTCATCATAAACATCAATGTACCTAACCATAAACATCAATGTACCTAACCATAAACATCAATGTACCTCACCATAAACATCAATGTACCTAACCATAAACATCAATGTACCTCATCATAAACATCAATGTACCTAACCATAAACATCAATGTACCTAACCATAAACATCAATGTACCTCACCATAAACATCAATGTACCTCATGTACCTAACCATAAACATCAATGTACCTAACCATAAACATCAATGTACCTCAATGTACCTAACCATAAACATCAATGTACCTAACCATAAACATCAATGTACCTCATCATAAACATCAATGTACCTAACCATAAACATCAATGTACCTAACCATAAACATCAATGTACCCATAAACCCTCATCATAAACCTCAATGTACCTCACCAAAACATCAATGTACCTAACCATAAACATCAATGTACCTCATCATAAACACCAATGTACCTAACCATAAACCTCAATGTAACCTCATCAATGTATAACCATAAACATCAATGTACCTAACCATAAACACAATGTACCTAACCATAAACCTCAATGTACCTAATCATAAACATCAATGTACCTCACCATAAACATAAACATCAATGTACCTAACCATAAACATCAATGTACCTAACCATAAACATCAAATGTACCTCACCATAAACACCAATGTACCTCATCATAAACATCAATGTACTAACCATAAACACCAATGTACCTCATCATAAACATCAATGTACCTCACCATAAACATCAATGTACCTCACCATAAACATCAATGTACCTCATCATAAACATCAATGTGCCTAATCATAAACATCAATGCCCTAACCATAAACATCAATGTACCTCACCATAAACCTCAATGTACCTCATCATAAACCTCAATGTACCTAACCATAAACATCAATGTACCTCACCATAAACATCAATGTACCTCATCATAAACATCAATGTACCTCATCATAAACATCAATGTACCTAACCATAAACATCAATGTACCTAACCATAAACATCAATGTACCCAACCATAAACATCAATGTACCTAACCATAAACATCAATGTACCTCACCATAAACCTCAATGTACCTCATCATAAACATCAATGTACCTAACCATAAACACTCAATGTACCTCACCATAAACATCAATGTACCTCACCATAAACATCAATGTACCTCACCATAAACCTCAATGTACCTCACCATAAACATCAATGTACCTAACCATAAACATCAATGTACCTAACCATAAACACCAATGTACCTCACCATAAACCTCAATGTACCTAACCAGTAAACATCAATGTGCCTCACCATAAACATCAATGTACCTCATCATAAACATCAATGTACCTCATCATAAACATCAAACCTCATCATAAACATCAATGTACCTAACCATAAACACCAATGTACCTAACCATAAACCTCAATGTACCTCATCATAAACATCAATGTACCTAACCATAAACATCAATGTACCTCATCATAAACATCAATGCCTTTCTTAAAATCAATACAAAAAGAAGTATATATGTTTCTTAAACCTGCATATTTAGTTAAAATAAAGTTAATGTTAGCAGGCAATATTAAACTAGGGAAATATTCATATTAAACTAGGGAAATATTCATATTAAACTAGGGAAATATCAATATTAAACTAGGGAAATATTAAACTAGGGAAATATTAATATTAAACTAGGGAAATATCAATATTAAACTTGTCACGTCTCTTGCGTTCATTGCACGCAGAGTCAGGGTATATACAACAGAGTGGGCCGCCTGGCTCGTTGCGAACATAATTATGACATAACATTGAAGGTTGTGCAATGTAACAGCAATATTTAGACTTAGGGATGCCACCCGTTAGATAAAATACAGAACGGTTCCGTATTTCATTGAAAGGTTCCTTCGTTATTTTACCGTTCATGTCTTCCATAGAATGTTACTATCATTATGACCTCATAGAGAACGTCTTGATCTACTCCAACGCCTCGGTGTTTTTGATACCCGTGTAAATCTCACTAGGATAAGGTAACGTTTGTCAACATATTTTCAATAATTCCACTCTACTAAAAAATATTTATCGTCTGCTTATATTTAGTCGATATTGATCAGAGTCACCTTGTCCTATGGATATCTGCACAGTGATCAAATTGTGAAGGTGGTGTAATCCTACAGGAAACACAGACCTTATTTGAAATCGATCTAAAAACATCTATGGAAGGAATGAATGAAGGAACCGCTTTTCAGATGTTGCTGGAAGGTGTCATGGGAATTATGACTCACACTTTGGTCAATCGGTTCTTACCATGTCCATTATTAAAATAGATTTCCCTGCATATAGAAATTACAGTTTTTGTTTTCAACATTCATCACAGGTAACTTAAACTCAATCTTTATTAGTCAAACAGTTGAGGAGTATTTGTGTCTCCTAAGCAGATTTATGTATCCTTGTCACTTCAGAGAGGTGTGTGTGTGTGTGTGTGTGTGTGTGTGTGTGTGTGTGTGTGTGTGTGTGTGTGTGTGTGTGTGTGTGTGTGTGTGTGTGTGTGTGTGTGTGTGTGTGTGTGTGTGTGT
>NW_026286579.1:0-3666 GCF_023373465.1 Oncorhynchus keta | reverse complement strand
TCAATTGATTGGAGTCCACCTGGGGTATATTCAATTGATTGGAGTCCACCTGTGTATATTCATTTGATTGGAGTCCACCTGGGGTATATTCAATTGATTGGAGTCCACCTGGGGTATATTCAATTGATTGGAGTCCACCTGGGGTATATTCAATTGATTGGAGTCCACCTGGGGTATATTCAATTGATTGGAGTCCACCTGGGGTATATTCAATTGATTGGAGTCCACCTGGGGTATATTCAATTGATTGGAAATTATTACTTGGAACATCGTTTAGATGTTTTAAATGAAATACATTTACATTTACATTTAAGTCATTTAGCAGACGCTCTTATCCAGAGCGACTTACAAATTGGTGCATTCACCTTATGACATCCAGTGGAACAGCCACTTTACAATAGTGCATCTAAATCTTTTAAGGGGGGGGTTACTTTATCCTATCCTAGGTATTCCTTAAAGAGGTGAGGTTTCAGGTGTCTCCGGAAGGTGGTGATTGACTCCGCTGTCCTGGCGTCGTGAGGGAGCTTGTTCCACCATTAGCCAGAGCAGCTAACAGTTTTGACTGGGCTGAGCGGGAACTGTACTTCCTCAGTGGTAGGAGGCGAGCAGGCCAGGAGGTGGATGAACAGCCCTTTGTTTGGGTGTAGGGGCCTGATCAGAGCCTGGAGGTACTGAGGTGCCGTTCCCCTCACAGCTCCGTAGGCAAGCACCATGGTCTTGTAGCGGATGCGAGCTTCAACTGGAAGCCAGTGGAGAGAGCGGAGGAGCGGGGTGACGTGAGAGAACTTGGGAAGGTTGAACACCAGACGGGCTGCGGCGTTCTGGATGAGTTGTAGGGGTTTAATGGCACAGGCAGGGAGCCCAGCCAGCAGCGAGTTGCAGTAATCCAGACGGGAGATGACAAGTGCCCTGGATTAGGACCTGCGCCGCTTCCTGTGTGAGGCAGGGTCGTACTCTTCGGATGTTGTAGAGCATGAACCTACAGGAACGGGCTACCGCCTGATGTTAGTTGAGAACGACAGGGTGTTGTCCAGGATCACGCCAAGGTTCTTAGCGCTCTGGGAGGAGGACACAATGGAGTTGTCAACCGTGATGGCGAGATCATGGAACGGGCAGTCCTTCCCGGGAGGAAGAGGCAGCTCCGCCTCTGCCGGAGGTTCAGCTTGAGGTGGTGATCCGTCTATCCACACTGATATGTCTGCCAGACATGCAGAGATGCGATTCGCCACCTGGTCATCAGAAGGGGGAAAGAGAAGATTAATTGTGTGCTCGCCTGCATAGCAATGATAGAGAGACCATGTGAGGTTATGACAGAGCCAAGTGACTTGGGTATAGCGAGAATAGGAGAGGGCCTAGAACAGAGCCCTGGGGGACACCAGTGGTGAGAGCGCGTGGTGAGGAGACATATTCTCGCCACGCCACCTGGTAGGAGCGACCTGTCAGGTAGGACGCAATCCAAGCGTGGGCCGCGCCGGAGATGCCCAACTCGGAGAGGGTGGAGAGGAGGATCTGATGGTTCACAGTATCACAGAAATATTAAATGTATTATGAAATAATGACATTAAAATGATTTTAGAGCTTTTTAATGGTATTGTTTAGCAGTCCAATTGTCAAAACATGTCAAATAATCCATTGTTTCTGTCAGGTCCACATTGGGTAGACATCTATAGAGAAATACAACATTACTATGAAAAAATATATATTTAGTTGTGTACAGTATTACTTTGTTTTTATTGGATGACTTTATTATTTTTTCATTCTTTAAAGTCATCATCTCAACTCTTCTCAGGCAGTAGCAGCCAAACAGCCAGACATATCTGTTCTCCCCATACTGTACTGTCTTTAGTCATCCTGTTTAGCTAGCCTGCCTAAGAATGCTGCAGAGCTGTCTGCAAAAAATAATTAAACTCGTTTTTCAATGTAGATAAGGCATAATATCCGTAACTGTCTCGCCCTGGCCATAGAGAGGCTTTTATTCTCTATTTTGGGTAGGCCAGGGTGTGACTAGGGTGGGCATTCTAGTTTCTTTATTACTATATTTTCTATTTCTTTGTGTTTGGCCGGGTGTGGTTCTCGATCAGAGGCAGCTGTCTTTCGTTGTCTCTGATTGGGAATCAATCTTAGGCAGCCTTTTGTCCTTTCGCATGTGTGGGTAGTGGACTTTGTTAGAGGCACTATAACCCTAGTAAGCTTCACGGTTGTTTCTTTGTTTCTTGTTTTGTTGGCGTCATTTACAATAATAAAGGAAAATGTACACTCACCACACTGCACCTTGGTCGAGTCATTTCTAGGAAGACGTTCGTGATAGGAACTGTCTCTGTCCCTTTAGTCATTGTGTTGTGTACATTCCTCTATCATGCTGTCTGGGTGTATCTAACCTAAGGTAGCAGGCGTAAAAGTGTATCCATCTCTGTCCAAACCGGAATGAACAGGCGCACTGGATTATGGTCATTGCAGTTAATTACCACGTTTCTGCTCTGAAATAGGTTGAATATTTGCTTTATGAAAACTACAACTACCTTCAGCCCAGTGTCTCATGAATGATTAGATTTCACTCTAGAGAAATGGTGCATTTGGCTCACCAAAAAAACTAACTGAATGGAATTCAAGTAATTGAACCAATGTCGGTCAATTAGTTGTTTAATAACCCCCTCAGAAATTGCTCAGCACTAACACACACACACACACACACACACACACACACACACACACACACACACACACACACACACACACACACACACAACACACACACACACACACACACACACACACACACACACACACACACACACCACACACAGTGTCACCTTAGAAGTTCTCTTCTCCTCTGCAGATCCCAAAAGACAGAAACTATACTGAGACTTTCAATAATTAACACTACTCACATTAAGAGACATAACATATTTATGACAAATGTTTTTTGTGTCGAAACCACTATGCTTGGCGGCCTTTGTGTGTGTTCTCCCAGTAGGAGACCTGGTTGACCTGGTTGTGTTTCAGTAGGTGGTGATTAGGGCATTACTGCAAGGTGAAGCAGACCACTTAGCTTGGATCATATCTGAATATGTTACAGCTACTAATGGCTTCAACACTAAATACCAGGCAGCCACACTGGTGCTTCACTGTGCTGCAAGACTGTCTTAATCACTCTGTACAGGAGACAGGGAATATAATGAACCACGTGGACTGAGATTGAATGCAATGTATCTCCCTTCTCCCCCTCCCCTCATCTGTTCTTCCTATATTTTCTCTCGATCAGAGGCCTAACCCTAACCCTGTAATACATTTCTAATTTGTCTTGGGGTCAAATCCTACTATGAGATTCATATGTGCAGCACAAACTCGCATTGACATTTGTGCATGATTTACATGAGATTTAATCTATACATTTCTGAGTTTAGGATTCATCCATTAATGAATAGCTATATATTTAAGATTCAGCCCTTAATGAATAACTAGATACGCAAGATTCATCCCTTAATGACTAGCTAGATACGTAAGATTCAGCCCTTAATGACTAGCTAGATACGCAAGATTCATCCCTTAATGACTAGCTAGATACGTAAGATTCATCCCTTAATGACTAGCTAGATACGTAAGATTCAGCCTTAATGACTAGCTAGATCACGTAGATTCATCCCTTAATGACTAGCTAGATACGTA
>NW_026286578.1:0-4535 GCF_023373465.1 Oncorhynchus keta | reverse complement strand
GCTAATGCTATTGCTATCAGATGCTATGTTAAAACCTGTCTGATCAGGATGAACAATACCTGTAAAAAACCTGTCTGATCAGGATGAACAATACCTGTTAAAACCTGTCTGATCAGGATTAACAATACCTGGTAAAACCTGCCTGATCAGGATGAACAATACCTGTTAAAACCTGTCTGATCAGGATGAACAATACCTGGTAAACCCAGTCTGATCAGGATGAACAATACCTGTTAAAACCAGTCTGATCAGGATGAACAATACCTGGTAAACCCAGTCTGATCAGGATGAACAATACCTGTTAAACCCAGTCTGATCAGGATTAACAATACCTGTTAAAACCAGTCTGATCAGGATGAACAATACCTGGTAAAACCTGTCTGATCAGGATGAACAATACCTGTTAAAACCTTTCTGATCAGGATGAACAATAACCTGGTAAAACCAGTCTGATCAGGATGAACAATACCTGTTAAAACCAGTCTGATCAGGATGAACAATACCTGTTAAACCCTGTCTGATCAGGATGAACAATACCTGTTAAAACCAGTCTGATCAGGATGAACAATACCTGTTAAACCCTGTCTGATCAGGATGAACAATAACCTGGTAAAACCTTTTCATTCTCGGTGTTATGCATTTCTCCAGGATTTTCAAACACAACATTGAAGTGTAAGAGGCCTCCAATGTTTAAATGGATCTTTATACCACCTGGGTCCTGTTTCAGTAGTAATGAAATCAGACCTTCTTGTTGAGTAAATCTACTATTTTTATAGGATTAATTAGCCTTTCCTTCAAGTTCTCTGCCTGTGACTGGAGCAGATTGCAAAAATCGCTGAGTTGGAGACTTTTATCTCCCTCACCAACTTTAAACATCTATCTGAGCAGCTAACTGATCGCTGCAGCTGTACATAGTCCATCTGTAAATAGCCCACCCAATTTACCTACCGCATCCCCATACTGTTTTTATTTATTTACTTTTCTGCTCTTTTGCACACCAGTATCTCTACCTGCACATGACCATCTGATCATGTATCACTCCAGTGTTAATCTGATAAATTGTAATTATTCGCCTACCTCCTCATGCCTTTTGCACACATTGTATATAGACTCCCCCTTTTTCTCTGTGTTATTGACTTGTTAATTGTTTACTCCATGTGTAACTCTGTGTTGTCTGTTCACACTGCTATGCTTTATCTTGGCCAGGTCGCAATTGTAAATGAGAACTTGTTCTCAACTAGCCTACCTGGTTAAATAAAGGTGTTCTCAAATAAAGGTGTTCTCAACTAGCCTACCTGGTTAAATAAAGGTGTTCTCAACTAGCCTACCTGGTTAAATAAAGGTGTTCTCAACTAGCCTACCTGGTTAAATAAAGGTGTTCTCAACTAGCCTACCTGGTTAAATAAAGGTGTTCTCAACTAGCCTACCTGGTTAAATAAAGGTGTTCTCAACTAGCCTACCTGGTTAAATAAAGGTGTTCTCAACTAGCCTACCTGGTTAAATAAAGGTGTTCTCAATAGCCTACCTGGTTAAATAAAGGTGTTCTCAACTAGCCTACCTGGTTAAATAAAGGTGTTCTCAACTAGCCTACCTGGTTAAATAAAGGTGTTCTCAACTAGCCTACCTGGTTAAATAAAGGTGTTCTCAACTAGCCTACCTGGTTAAATAAAGGTGTTCTCAACTAGCCTACCTGGTTAAATAAAGGTGTTCTCAACTAGCCTATCTGGTTAAATAAAGGTGTTCTCAACAGCCTACCTGGTTAAATAAAGGTGTTCTCAACTAGCCTACCTGGTTAAATAAAGGTGTTCTCAACTAGCCTACCTGGTTAAATAAAGGTGTTCTCAACTGGCCTACCTGGTTAAATAAAGGTGTTCTCAACTAGCCTACCTGGTTAAATAAAGGTGTTCTCAACTAGCCTACCTGGTTAAATAAAGGTGTTCTCAACTAGCCTACCTGGTTAAATAAAGGTGTTCCTAGCCTACCTGGTTAAATAAAGGTGTTCTCAACTAGCCTACCTGGTTAAATAAAGGTGTTCTCAACTAGCCTACCTGGTTAAATAAAGGTGTTTCTCAACTAGCCTACCTGGTTAAATAAAGGTGTTCTCAACTAGCCTACCTGGTTAAATAAAGGTGTTCTCAACTAGCCTACCTGGTTAAATAAAGGTGTTCTCAACTAGCCTACCTGGTTAAATAAAGGTGTTCTCAACTAGCCTACCTGGTTAAATAAAGGTGTTCTCAACTAGCCTACCTGGTTAAATAAAGGTGTTCTCAACTAGCCTACCTGGTTAAATAAAGGTGTTCTCAACTAGCCTACCTGGTTAAATAAAGGTGTTCTCAACTAGCCTACCTGGTTAAATAAAGGTGTTCTCAACTAGCCTACCTGGTTAAATAAAGGTGTTCTCAACTAGCCTACCTGGTTAAATAAAGGTGTTCTCAACTAGCCTACCTGGTTAAATAAAGGTGTTCTCAACTAGCCTACCTGGTTAAATAAAGGTGTTCTCAACTAGCCTACCTGGTTAAATAAAGGTGTTCTCAACTAGCCTACCTGGTTAAATAAAGGTGTTCTCAACTAGCCTACCTGGTTAAATAAAGGTGTTCTCAACTAGCCTACCTGGTTAAATAAAGGTGTTCTCAACTAGCCTACCTGGTTAAATAAAGATGTTCTCAACTAGCCTACCTGGTTAAATAAAGGTGTTCTCAACTAGCCTACCTGGTTAAATAAAGGTGTTCTCAACTAGCCTACCTGGTTAAATAAAGGTGTTCTCAACTAGCCTACCTGGTTAAATAAAGGTGTTCTAAACTAGCCTACCTGGTTAAATAATTGTTCTCAACTAGCCTACCTAAATAAAGGTGTTCTCAACTAGCCTACCTGGTTAAATAAAGGTGTTCTCAACTAGCCTACCTGGTTAAATAAAGGTGTTCTCAACTAGCCTACCTGGTTAAATAAAGGTGTTCTCAAAGAAAATACCTGGTTAAATAAATAATGATATAAATAGATAATGTCTCAACTAGCCTACCTGGTTAAATAAAGGTGTTCTCAACTAGCCTAATCCTGGGTTAAATAAAGGTGTTCTCAACTGGCCTACCTGGTTAAATAAAGGTGGACCTGGTTATAAATTTTCTCATCTGCAGTGAGTAGTTCTAAGTTGTTTCAGGTCACTAATCATTAAATAAGGTGAAATAAAATAATAATAGTGCACTAATAATGGTTTTGGTATTTACATTCCAGACACAATCCATGATGGAGGAGGAAATGATGACTCTGTATAATGAGTTGGAAGCTAAACTAACATTTTTGGGAGATTAAACAGATGTGAAGATTAAATATTTGTAAAAGAAAAATCACCTGAGAACCAAGATAATGATATAACTACACCAGATAATGTAATCCCAAACGGCACCCTATTTCATATAGATGCACTACTGCACTTGTAAAGTGCTGGGACAACACTAAAGAAGACAGAAGGTTAACACCAGATAGGTAAATAAGTTAATAAAACCATTTTATCAGCATTATTTTCATCTGCAGCAGTGAGTAGTTCTAGCTTGTTTCAGGTCGATTAAGTGACTCAATTCAAATGCAGCGGCGCAGTACTATTTAGATGTCTGTAGGAAGTTCAGTTCCTAGCCCAGTCAAAACTGTACAGTAATATCTAACTAAATGCTTGGAATGTTCCTAGCGCCAAAGACAGCAGTCAATCACCACCTAGACACCTGTGTTCTAGCTCCAACAGTACAGTAATATCTAACTAAATGCTTGTGTTCCCAGCCCTAAAAGTACAGTAATATTGTAAAGTGGTGTTCCCAGCTCCAACAGTACAGTGTATGCACTAAATGCTTGTGAGTCCCAGAGCTCCAACAGTACAGTAATATGTAACTAAATGCTATGGCCACCAGCTACTCAGGCTGTACAGGTTCAAATCAAACTAAATGTTATCGGTCACATATTTAGCAGATGTTATCTAACTAAATGCTTCTATTCTAGCTCCAACAGTACAGTAATATCTAACTAAATGCTTGTGTTCCCAGCTCCAACAGAGCAGTAATATCTAACTAAATGCTTGTGTTCCTAGCTCCAACAGTACAGTAATATCTAACTAAATGCTTGTGTTCCTAGCTCCAACAGTACAGTAATATCTAACTAAATGCTTGTGTTTCTAGCTCCAACAGTACAGTAATATCTAACTAAATGCTTGTGTTTCTATCTCCAACAGTGCAGTAGTATCTAACTAAATGCTTGTGTTCCTAGCTCCAACAGTACAGTAATATCTAACTAAATGCTTGTGTTCCTATCTCCAACAGTACAGTAGTATCTAACTAAATGCTTGTTTCTAGCTCCAACAGTACAGTAATATCTAACTAAATGCTTGTGTTTCCAGCTCCAACAGAGCAGTAATATCTAACTAAATGCTTGTGTTTCCTAGCTCCAACAGTGCAGTAGTATCTAACTAAATGCTTGTGTTCCTAGCTCCAACAGTACAGTAATATCTAACTAAATGCTTGTGTTTCTAGCTCCAACAGTGCAGTAATATCTAA
>NW_026286577.1:67500-93937 GCF_023373465.1 Oncorhynchus keta | reverse complement strand
CATATTTAATCCAATATATTCTAGTCCCTTCTCATTAACAACATATTTAATCCAATACATTCTAGTCCCTTCTCATTAACAACATATTTAATCCAATATATTCTAGTCCCTTCTTATTAACAACATATTTAATCCAATATATTCTAGTCCCTTCTCATTAACAACATATTTAATCCAATATATTCTAGTCCCTTCTCATTAACAACATATTTAATCCAATATATTCTAGTCCCTTCATATTAACAACATATTTAATCCAATACATTCTAGTCCCTTCATATTAACAACATATTTAATCCAATACATTCTAGTCTCATTAACAACATATTTAATCCAATACATTCTAGTCCCTTCATATTAACAACATATTTAATCCAATACATTCTAGTCTCATTAACAACATATTGCTAATGAACGCTTTGTCGTTTGGACTTCCTAAGTGGATCCATTGTTGTCTATTTATCAGAATGTAAAACAGAACACTGGTATCTAATCTCATTGTTGTCTATTTATCAGAATGTAAAACAGAACACTGGTATCTAATCCCATTGTTGTATATTTATCAGAATGTAAAACAGAACACTGGTATCTAATCCCATTGTTGTCTATTTATCAGAATGTATGACAGAACACTGGTATCTAATCCCATTGTTGTCTATTTATCAGAATGTAAAACAGAACACTGTATCTAATCCATTGTTGTCTATTTATCAGAATGTAACAGAACACTGGTATCTAATCCCAATGTCTAATTTATCAGAATGTAAAACATTACTAATCCCATTGTTGTCATTCAGTCTATTTATCAGAATGTAAAACAGAACACTGGTATCTAATCCCATTGTTGTCTATTTATCAGAATGTATGACAGAACACTAATCCCAATTTACATTACCTAATCTCATTGTTGTCTATTTATCAGAATGTATTTAATCCCATTGTTGTCTATTTATCAGAATGTAAAACAGAACACTGGTATCTAATCTCATTGTTGTCTATTTATCAGAATGTAAAACAGAACACTGGTATCTAATCCCATTGTTGTCTATTTATCAGAATGTAAAACAGAACACTGGTATCTATCAGAATGTAAAACAGAACACTGGTATCTAATCTCATTGTTGTCTATTTATCAGAATGTATGATGGTATGTTGTCTATTTATCAGAATGTAAAAACAGAACACTGGTATCTAATCTCATTGTTGTCTATTTATCAGAATGTAAAACAGAACACTGGTATCTAATCCCATTGTTGTCTATTTATCAGAATGTATGACAGAACACTGGTATCTAATCCCATTGTTGTCTATTTATCAGAATGTATGACAGAACACTGGTATCTAATCTCATTGTTGTCTATTTATCAGAATGTATGACAGAACACTGGTATCTAATCCCATTGTTGTCTAACAAACAGAACACTGGTATCTAATCTCATTTTTGTCTATTGAATCAGGGCAAGGTGTCTGGTAACATGACCGAATACAAACAGTGCAGCTATTCCCTCCGCAAGGCTATCAAACAAGCTAAGCGTCAGTACAGAGACAAAGTAGAATCTCAATTCAACGGCTCAGACACAAGAGGCATGTGGCAGGGTCTACAGTCAATCACGGACTACAGGAAGAAATCCAGCCCAGTCACGGACCAGGATGTCTTGCTCCCAGGCAGACTAAATAACTTTTTTGCCCGCTTTGAGGACAATACAGTGCCACTGACACGGCCTGCAACGAAAACATGCGGTCTCTCCTTCACTGCAGCCGAGGTGAGTAAGACATTTAAACGTGTTAACCCTCGCAAGGCTGCAGGCCCAGACGGCATCCCCAGCCGCGCCCTCAGAGCATGCGCAGACCAGCTGGCCGGTGTGTTTACGGACATATTCAATCAATCCCTATACCAGTCTGCTGTTCCCACATGCTTCAAGAGGGCCACCATTGTTCCTGTTCCCAAGAAAGCTAAGGTAACTGAGCTAAACGACTACCGCCCCGTAGCACTCACTTCCGTCATCATGAAGTGCTTTGAGAGACTAGTCAAGGACCATATCACCTCCACCCTACCTGACACCCTAGACCCACTCCAATTTGCTTACCGCCCAAATAGGTCCACAGACGATGCAATCTCAACCACACTGCACACTGCCCTAACCCATCTGGACAAGAGGAATACCTATGTGAGAATGCTGTTCATCGACTACAGCTCGGCATTCAACACCATAGTACCCTCCAAGCTCGTCATCAAGCTCGAGACCCTGGGTCTCGACCCCGCCCTGTGCAACTGGGTACTGGACTTCCTGACGGGCCGCCCCCAGGTGGTGAGGGTAGGTAACAACATCTCCTCCCCTCTGATCCTCAACACTGGGGCCCCACAAGGGTGCGTTCTGAGCCCTCTCCTGTACTCCCTGTTCACCCACGACTGCATGGCCACGCACACCTCCAACTCAATCATCAAGTTTGCGGACGACACAACAGTGGTAGGCTTGATTACCAACAACGACGAGACGGCCTACAGGGAGGAGGTGAGGGCCCTCGGAGTGTGGAGTCAGGAAAATAACCTCACACTCAACGTCAACAAAACTAAGGAGATGACTGTGGACTTCAGGAAACAGCAGAGGGAACACCCCCTATCCACATCGATGGAACAGTAGTGGAGAGGGTAGCAAGTTTTAAGTTCCTCGGCATACACATCACAGACAAACTGAATTGGTCCACTCACACAGACAGCATCGTGAAGAAGGCGCAGCAGCGCCTCTTCAACCTCAGGAGGCTGAAGAAATTTGGCTTGTCACCAAAAGCACTCACAAACTTCTACAGATGCACAATCGAGAGCATCCTGGCGGGCTGTATCACCGCCTGGTACGGCAACTGCTCCGCCCTCAACCGTAAGGCTCTCCAGAGGGTAGTGGGGTCTGCACAACGCATCACCGGGGGCAAACTACCTGCCCTCCAGGACACCTACACCACCCGATGTTACAGGAAGGCCATAAAGATCATCAAGGACATCAACCACCCGAGCCACTGCCTGTTCACCCCGCTATCATCCAGAAGGCGAGGTCAGTACAGGCGCATCAAAGCTGGGACCGAGAGACTGAAAAACAGCTTCTATCTCAAGGCCATCAGACTGTTAAACAGCCACCACTAACATTGAGTGGCCGCTGCCAACACACTGACACTGACTCAACTCCTGCCACTTTAATAATGGGAATTGATGGGAATGATGTAAATATATCACTAGCCACTTTAAACAATGCTACCTTATATAATGTTACTTACCCTACATTATTCATCTCATATGCATACGTATATACTGTACACTATATCATCGACTGCATCCTTATGTAATACATGTATCACTAGCCACTTTAACTATGCCACTTTGTTTACATACTCATCTTATATGTATATACTGTACTCGATACCATCTACTGTATCTTGCCTATGCTGCTCTGTACCATCACTCATTCATATATCCTTATGTACATATTCTTTATCCCCTTACACTGTGTATAAGACAGTAGTTTAGGACAGCGGAGTCAATCACCACCTTCCGGAGACACCTGAAACCCCACCTCTTTAAGGAATACCTAGGATAGGATAAAGTAATCCTTCTCACCCCCCTTAAAAGATTTAGATGCACTATTGTAAAGTGGCTGTTCCACTCGATGTCATAAGGTGAATGCACCAATTTGTAAGTCGCTCTGGATAAGAGCGTCTGCTAAATGACTTAAATGTAAATGTAAATGTAGTTTAGGAATTGTTAGTTAGATTACTTGTTGGTTATTACTGCATTGTCGGAACTAGAAGCACAAGCATTTCGCTACACTCGCGACTTCCACTCTTCCCAACACCTCCGGATAAGAGACATTACGGACAGCCCTTTATTTGTGTGTGTGTGTGGGGTGGACATTTAAACTTAAATTGGATTTCCACCACTTTTCAACATACTAGTTGTCTTTGCTGTCTTCGTATCCAAGATAATTGTGTAGTTTAGAGTGTGTAGTCTTAGAGTGACTATCTTAATTTACCGAGGTTAGCTAGCCAGATATTTGTCATCCTTAACGTAGGAGACACTGCTAGCTAGCCAACAGCTAGCCAACGTCTACTGAATAGAACTTCAACAACCCGGTCGCATTCCGCTTCGCTCCACAGGTAGTATCACATTTTCATTTCATTTCATTACAGCACAACGGTTTGATTTGTTTGATCGTAGCTAGCTACATAGCTAGCTACATAGCCGTCTATTGTCGTTCTTTTAACGCAACGTAACTTAATCAACACTGCTAGCTAGCCAGCTAGCCCCCGAATAGCAGCACTGTAGAAACTATTACACTCAACGGAACGACTTGATTAGTGTAGTGTCAACAACGCAGCCACTGCCAGCTAGCCTACAAAGTCAACAACGCAGCCACTGCCAGCTAGCCTACTTCAGCAGTACTGTATCATTTTAATCATTTTAGTCAATAAGATTCTTGCTACGTAAGCTTAACTTTCTGAACATTCGAGACGTGTAGTCCACTTGTCATTCCAATCTCCTTGCATTAGCGTAGCCTCTTCTGTAGCCTGTCAACTATGTGTCTGTCTATCCCTGTTCTCTCCTCTCTGCACAGACCATACAAACGCTCCACACCGCGTGGCCGCGGCCACCTAATCTGGTGGTCCCAGCGCGCACGACCCATGTGGAGTTCCAGGTCTCCGGTAGCCTCTGGAACTGCCGATCTGCGGCCAACAAGGCAGAGTTCATCTCAGCCTATGCCTCCCTCCAGTCCCTCGACTTCTTGGCACTGACGGAAACATGGATCACCACAGATAACACTGCTACTCCTATTGCTCTCTCTTCGTCCGCCCACGTGTTCTCGCACACCCGAGAGCTTCTGGTCAGCGGGGTGGTGGCACCGGGATCCTCATCTCTCCCAAGTGGTCATTCTCTCTTTCTCCCCTTACCCATCTGTCTATCGCCTCCTTTGAATTCCATGCTGTCACAGTTACCAGCCCTTTCAAGCTTAACATCCTTATCATTTATCGCCCTCCAGGTTCCCTCGGAGAGTTCATCAATGAGCTTGATGCCTTGATAAGCTCCTTTCCTGAGGACGGCTCACCTCTCACAGTTCTGGGCGACTTTAACCTCCCCACGTCTACCTTTGACTCATTCCTCTCTGCCTCCTTCTTTCCACTCCTCTCCTCTTTTGACCTCACCCTCTCACCTCCCCCCTACTCACAAGGCAGGCAATACGCTCGACCTCATCTTTACTAGATGCTGTTCTTCCACTAACCTCATTGCAACTTCCCTCCAAGTCTCCGACCACTACCTTGTATCCTTTTCCCTCTCGCTCTCATCCAACACTTCCCACACTGCCCCTACTCGGATGGTATCGCGCCGTCCCAACCTTCGCTCTCTCTCCCCCGCTACTCTCTCCTCTTCCATCCTATCATCTCTTCCCTCTGCTCAAACCTTCTCCAACCTATCTCCTGATTCTGCCTCCTCAACCCTCCTCTCCTCCCTTTCTGCATCCTTTGACTCTCTATGTCCCCTATCCTCCAGGCCGGCTCGGTCCTCCCCTCCCGCTCCGTGGCTCGACGACTCATTGCGAGCTCACAGAACAGGGCTCCGGGCAGCCGAGCGGAAATGGAGGAAAACTCGCCTCCCTGCGGACCTGGCATCCTTTCACTCCCTCCTCTCTACATTTTCCTCCTCTGCCTCTGCTGCTAAAGCCACTTTCTACCACTCTAAATTCCAAGCATCTGCCTCTAACCCTAGGAAGCTCTTTGCCACCTTCTCCTCCCTCCTGAATCCTCCTCCCCCTCCCCCCCCTCCTCCCTCTCTGCAGATGACTTCGTCAACCATTTTGAAAAGAAGGTTGACGACATCCGATCCTCGTTTGCTAAGTCAAACGACACTGCTGGTTCTGCTCACACTGCCCTACCCTGTGCTCTGACCTCTTTCTCCCTCTCTCTCCAGATGAAATCTCGCGTCTTGTGACGGCCGGCCGCCCAACAACCTGCCCGCTTGACCCTATCCCCTCCTCTCTTCTCCAGACCATTTCCGGAGACCTTCTCCCTTACCTCACCTCACTCATCAACTCATCCCTGACCGCTGGCTACGTCCCTTCCGTCTTCAAGAGAGCGAGAGTTGCACCCCTTCTGAAAAAACCTACACTCGATCCCTCCGATGTCAACAACTACAGACCAGTATCCCTTCTTTCTTTTCTCTCCAGAACTCTTGAACGTGCCGTCCTTGGCCAGCTCTCCCGCTATCTCTCTCAGAATGACCTTCTTGATCCAAATCAGTCAGGTTTCAAGACTAGTCATTCAACTGAGACTGCTCTTCTCTGTATCACGGAGGCGCTCCGCACTGCTAAAGCTAACTCTCTCTCCTCTGCTCTCATCCTTCTAGACCTATCGGCTGCCTTCGATACTGTGAACCATCAGATCCTCCTCTCCTCCCTCTCATCTCCCGACGTTGGGCATCTCCTACCAGGTGGCGTGGCGAGAATCTTTTTTTTTTTTTTTTTTTTTTTTATACGCTTTATTTAACCAGGCAAGTCAGTTAAGAACATATTCTGACAGGTTAACTGCCTGTTCAGGGGCCAGGTGGCGTGGCGAGAATCTGTCTCCTCACCACGCGCTCTCACCACTGGTGTCCCCCAGGGCTCTGTTCTAGGCCCTCTCCTATTCTCGCTATACACCAAGTCACTTGGCTCTGTCATAACCTCACATGGTCTCTCCTATCATTGCTATGCAGACGACACACAATTAATCTTCTCCTTTCCCCCTTCTGATGACCAGGTGGCGAATCGCATCTCTGCATGTCTGGCAGACATATCAGTGTGGATGACGGATCACCACCTCAAGCTGAACCTCGGCAAGACGGAGCTGCTCTTCCTCCCGGGAAGGACTGCCCGTTCCATGATCTCGCCATCACGGTTGACAACTCCATTGTGTCCTCCTCCCAGAGCGCTAAGAACCTTGGCGTGATCCTGGACAACACCCTGTCGTTCTCAACTAACATCAAGGCGGTGGCCCGTTCCTGTAGGTTCATGCTCTACAACATCCGCAGAGTACGACCCTGCCTCACACAGGAAGCGGCGCAGGTCCTAATCCAGGCACTTGTCATCTCCCGTCTGGATTACTGCAACTCGCTGTTGGCTGGGCTCCCTGCCTGTGCCATTAAACCCCTACAACTCATCCAGAACGCCGCAGCCCGTCTGGTGTTCAACCTTCCCAAGTTCTCTCACGTCACCCCGCTCCTCCGCTCTCTCCACTGGCTTCCAGTTGAAGCTCGCATCCGCTACAAGACCATGGTGCTTGCCTACGGAGCTGTGAGGGGAACGGCACCTCAGTACCTCCAGGCTCTGATCAGGCCCTACACCCAAACAAGGGCACTGCGTTCATCCACCTCTGGCCTGCTCGCCTCCCTACCACTGAGGAAGTACAGTTCCCGCTCAGCCCAGTCAAAACTGTTCGCTGCTCTGGCCCCCAATGGTGGAACAAACTCCCTCACGACGCCAGGACAGCGGAGTCAATCACCACCTTCCGGAGACACCTGAAACCCCACCTCTTTAAGGAATATAATAATAATAATATATGCCATTTAGCAGACCTTTTATCCAAAGCGACTTACAGTCATGGTGCATCTGCATTCTACGTATGGGTGGTCCCGGAATCGAACCCACTACCCTGGCGTTAAAGCGCCATGCTCTTGAGCTACAGAAGGACCTAGGATAGGATAAAGGACCTAGGATAGGATAAAGTAATCCTTCTCCCCCCTTAAAAGATGTAGATGCACTATTGTAAAGTGGCTGTTCCACTGGATGTCATAAGGTGAATGCACCAATTTGTAAGTCGCTCTGGATAAGAGCGTCTGCTAAATGACTTAAATGTAAATGTAAAATGTTAACATCTGCTAACCATGTTTATGTGACAAATAAAATTTGATTAGATTTGATTTGATTTGATTCGAATGTGAAACAGAACACAGGTATCTAATCCCATTGTTGTCTATTTATCAGAATGTAAAACAGAACACTGGTATCTAATCCCATTGTTGTCTATTTATCAGAATGTATGACAGAACACTGGTATCTAATCCCATTGTTGTCTATTTATCAGAATGTAAAACAGAACACTGGTATCTAATCTCATTGTTGTCTATTTATCAGAATGTATGACAGAACACAGGTATCTAATCCCATTGTTGTCTATTTATCAGAATGTAAAACAGAACACTGGTATCTAATCCCATTGTTGTCTATTTATCAGAATGTATGACAGAACACTGGTATCTAATCCCATTGTTGTCTATTTATCAGAATGTAAAACAGAACACTGGTATCTAATCCCATTGTTGTCTATTTATCAGAATGTATGACAGAACACTGGTATCTAATCCCATTGTTGTCTATTTATCAGAATGTAAAACAGAACACTGGTATCTAATCTCATTGTTGTCTATTTATCAGAATGTAAAACAGAACACTGGTATCTAATCTCATTGTTGTCTATTTATCAGAATGTAAAACAGAACACAGGTATCTAATCCCATTGTTGTCTATTTATCAGAATGTAAAACAGAACACTGGTATCTAATCTCATTGTTGTCTATTTATCAGAATGTAAAACAGAACACTGGTATCTAATCCCATTGTTGTCTATTTATCAGAATGTAAAACAGAACACTGGTATCTAATCCCATTGTTGTATATTTATCAGAATGTAAAACAGAACACTGGTATCTAATCCCATTGTTGTCTATTTATCAGAATGTAAAACAGAACACTGGTATCTAATCCCATTGTTGTCTATTTATCAGAATGTATGACAGAACACTGGTATCTAATCCCATTGTTGTCTATTTATCAGAATGTAAAACAGAACACTGGTATCTAATCCCATTGTTGTCTATTTATCAGAATGTAAAACAGAACACTGGTATCTAATCCCATTGTTGTCTATTTATCAGAATGTAAAACAGAACACTGGTATCTAATCCCATTGTTGTCTATTTATCAGAATGTAAAACAGAACACTGGTATCTAATCTCATTGTTGTCTATTTATCAGAATGTAAAACAGAACACTGGTATCTAATCCCATTGTTGTCTATTTATCAGAATGTAAAACAGAACACTGGTATCTAATCCCATTGTTGTCTATTTATCAGAATGTAAAACAGAACACTGGTATCTAATCCCATTGTTGTCTATTTATCAGAATGTATGACAGAACACTGGTATCTAATCCCATTGTTGTCTATTTATCAGAATGTAAAACAGAACACTGGTATCTAATCTCATTGATGTCTATTTATCAGAATGTATGACAGAACACTGGTATCTAATCCCATTGTTGTCTATTTATCAGAATGTAAGACAGAACACTGGTATCTAATCCCATTGTTGTCTATTTATCAGAATGTAAAACAGAACACTGGTATCTAATCTCATTGTTGTCTATTTATCAGAATGTATGACAGAACACTGGTATCTAATCCCATTGTTGTCTATTTATCAGAATGTATGACAGAACACTGGTATCTAATCTCATTGTTGTCTATTTATCAGAATGTATGACAGAACACTGGTATCTAATCTCATTGTTGTCTATTTATCAGAATGTAAAACAGAACACTGGTATCTAATCCCATTGTTGTCTATTTATCAGAATGTAAAACAGAACACTGGTATCTAATCCCATTGTTGTCTATTTATCAGAATGTAAAACAGAACACTGGTATCTAATCTCATTGTTGTCTATTTATCAGAATGTATGACAGAACACTGGTATCTAATCTCATTGTTGTCTATTTATCAGAATGTAAACAGAACACTGGTATCTAATCCCATTGTTGTCTATTTATCAGAATGTATGACAGAACACTGGTATCTAATCCCATTGTTGTCTATTTATCAGAATGTAAAACAGAACACTGGTATCTAATCTCATTGTTGTCTATTTATCAGAATGTATGACAGAACACTGGTATCTAATCCCATTGTTGTCTATTTATCAGAATGTATGACAGAACACTGGTATCTAATCCCATTGTTGTCTATTTATCAGAATGTAAAACAGAACACTGGTATCTAATCCCATTGTTGTCTATTTATCAGAATGTAAAACAGAACACTGGTATCTAATCTCATTGTTGTCTATTTATCAGAATGTAAAACAGAACACTGGTATCTAATCTCATTGTTGTCTATTTATCAGAATGTATGACAGAACACTGGTATCTAATCTCATTGTTGTCTATTTATCAGAATGTATGACAGAACACTGGTATCTAATCCCATTGTTGTCTATTTATCAGAATGTATGACAGAACACTGGTATCTAATCCCATTGTTGTCTATTTATCAGAATGTATGACAGAACACTGGTATCTAATCCCATTGTTGTCTATTTATCAGAATGTAAAACAGAACACTGGTATCTAATCCCATTGTTGTCTATTTATCAGAATGTAAAACAGAACACTGGTATCTAATCTCATTGATGTCTATTTATCAGAATGTATGACAGAACACTGGTATCTAATCCCATTGTTGTCTATTTATCAGAATGTATGACAGAACACTGGTATCTAATCCCATTGTTGTCTATTTATCAGAATGTAAAACAGAACACTGGTATCTAATCCCATTGTTGTCTATTTATCAGAATGTATGACAGAACACTGGTATCTAATCCCATTGTTGTCTATTTATCAGAATGTAAAACAGAACACTGGTATCTAATCCCATTGTTGTCTATTTATCAGAATGTAAACAGAACACTGGTATCTAATCTCATTGTTGTCTATTTATCAGAATGTAAAACAGAACACTGGTATCTAATCCCATTGTTGTCTATTTATCAGAATGTAAAACAGAACACTGGTATCTAATCTCATTGTTGTCTATTTATCAGAATGTATGACAGAACACTGGTATCTAATCCCATTGTTGTCTATTTATCAGAATGTATGACAGAACACTGGTATCTAAGCCCATTGTTGTCTATTTATCAGAATGTATGACAGAACACTGGTATCTAATCCCATTGTTGTCTATTTATCAGAATGTATGACAGAACACTGGTATCTAATCCCATTGTTGTCTATTTATCAGAATGTATGACAGAACACTGGTATCTAATCCCATTGTTGTCTATTTATCAGAATGTAAAACAGAACACTGGTATCTAATCCCATTGTTGTCTATTTATCAGAATGTATGACAGAACACTGGTATCTAATCCCATTGTTGTCTATTTATCAGAATGTATGACAGAACACTGGTATCTAATCCCATTGTTGTCTATTTATCAGAATGTATGACAGAACACTGGTATCTAATCCCATTGTTGTCTATTTATCAGAATGTATGACAGAACACTGGTAGTCTAATCCCATTGTTTCTATTTATCAGAATGTATGACAGAACACTGTCTCTAAGCCCATTGTTGTCTATTTATCCATGTATGACAGAACACTGGTATCTAAGCCCATTGTTGTCTATTTATCAGAATGTATGACAGAACACTGGTACCTAAGCCCATTGTTGTCTACTACAGTGTTGTGAGGGAGGAGCCATTAAACAATAGACACAGCAACACATTTCACTGTCAAGAAACAAGGTGGTGGAGTCATGTGAACACTTCTATTGCAGAGTACCTTCTCACTGTCTCTCCTGCCTCCATGTCTGTCAGTCTCATCCACCGAGCTCTTATTTCCCCAGGCTTTTCTTGATCAATCGTTCATCACTCCTCACTCTTTCTATTTCTATCTCTCTCTCTCTCCCATTAGATAAGTAGATACAATGGGAGGAGTTAGATTTTCTCTCACAGGATAATACACACACACACACACACACACACACACACACACACACACACACACACACACACACACACATCACACACACACACACACACACACACACACACACACATCTCCATCTCCCCTACAGCAGCACATGTGCCCTACCCACCATTCACTCCTTCTCCCTGCCTCAGTCTTCCCATCTCCTTCTCCCTGCCTCAGTCTTCCCATCTCCTTCTCCCTGCCTCAGTCTTCCCATCTCCTTCTCCCTGCCTCAGTCTTCCCATCTCCTTCTCCCTGCCTCAGTCTTCCCATCTTCTCCTCCTCTACCTCTCTCTTTTACTCTTTCACTTCACCTCGTTCAACTTCTTCTTCATAGTTCTTTCACTTACAGCACGTTTATACATTCACACTCAAATAAAACACACATCGGACAAATGGCATGTGCTTACACACACACACACACACACACACACACACAGATAATGAGATTACTGTGAGTGAGTGTGTTACTGCGTCACCCCACTGAGCCAGATTAGAGACAATCACCTCAGACCAACGCACAGCCTTATACACAAACACAGATACCCTCCACTCTGTAACTGTCTCTGTCTGTCTCTGTCTGTTTCTCCTCAAAACACACATACACCCTCCTCCCCTCCACGAACACAGAGACCCCTCCACTCTGTAACTGTATCTGTCTGTCTCTGTCTGTTTCTCCTCAAAACACACATACACCCTCCTCCCCCTCCACGAACACAGAGACCCTCCTCCACTAACACAGAGACCCCTCCACTCTGTAACTGTCTCTGTCTGTCTCTGTCTGTTTCTCCTCAAAACACACATACACCCTCCTCCCCTCCACTAACACAGAGACCCTCCTCCCCTCCACTATCACAGAGACCTTCCTCCCCCTCCACTAACACAGAGACCCTCCTCCCCTCCACTAACACAGAGACTCTCCTCCCCTCCACTAACACAGAGACCTTCCTCCCCCCTCCACTATCACAGAGACCCTCCTCCCCTCCACTAACACAGAGACCCTCCTCCCCTCCACTAACACAGAGACCCTCCTCCCCCTCCACTAACACAGAGACCCTCCTCCCCCTCCACTATCACAGAGACCCTCCTCCCCTCCACTAACACAGAGACTCTCCTCCCCTCCACTAACACAGACTCTCCTCCCCTCCACTAACACAGAGACTCTCCTCCCCCTCCACTAACACAGAGACCCTCCTCCCCTCCACTAACACAGAGACCCTCCTCCCCTCCACTAACAGAGACTCTCTCCTCCCTCCAATAACACACAGAGACCCTCCTCCCCTATCCACTAACACAGAGACCCTCCTCCCCTCCACTAACACAGAGACTCTCCTCCCCTCCACTAACACAGAGACCCTCCTCCCCCTCCACGAACACAGAGACCCTCCTCCCTCTCCACTAACACAGAGACCCTCCTCCCCTCCACTAACACAGAGACCCTCCTCCCCTCCACTAACACAGAGACCCTCCTCCCCTCCACTAACACAGAGACCCCCTCCCCTCCACTATCACAGAGACCCTCCTCCCCTCCACTAACACAGAGACCCTCCTCCCCTCCACTAACACAGAGACCCTCCTCCCCTCCACTAACACAGAGACCCTCCTCCCCCTCCACTATCACAGAGACCCTCCTCCCCCTCCACTATCACAGAGACCCTCCCCCCTCCACTAACACAGAGACCCTCCTCCCCTCCACTAACACAGAGACCCTCCTCCCCTCCACTAACACAGAGACCCTCCTCCCCTCCAATAACACAGAGACCCTCCTCCCCTATCCACTAACACAGAGACCCTCCTCCCCTCCACTAACACAGAGACCTCCTCCCCTCCACTAACACAGAGACCCTCCTCCCCTCCACTATCACATATACCCTCCTCCCCTCCACAAACACAGTTCCCCTCCCCCCCTCCACAAACACAGTTCCCCTCCTCCCCTCCACAAACACAGTTCCCCTCCTCCCCCTCCACAAACACAGTTCCCCTCCTCCCCTCCACAAACACAGTTCCCCTCCTCCCCTCCACAAACACAGTTCCCCTCCTCCCCTCCACAAACACAGTTCCCCTCCTCCCCTCCACAAACACATATACCCTCCTCCCCTCCACAAACACAGTTCCCCTCCTCCCCTCCACAAACACAGTTCCCCTCCTCCCCTCCACAAACACAGTTCCCCTCCTCCCCTCCACAAACACAGTTCCCCTCCTCCCCCTCCACAAACACAGTTCCCCTCCTCCCCCTCCACAAACACAGTTCCCCTCCTCCCCCTCCACAAACACAGTTCCCCTCCTCCCCCTCTCACCTGTGCTCTGTCCTCTGTATCAGGGCTCCATCATGGTGTATCTCCAGTTACTCCCCCTCTCTGATCTCTCTCTGGACATCCTCGTGAGGAAGAGGAGGGTGCTGCTTCTTCATCTCCTGCTGATACAACACAACACGATTGATTGCCAGATAAATATTGAACAAACTATCAACTACAAATGTGTTGATATGTAACCTGTTGCTAGGGTTACAGTAAGGTTAAGAGTCAGAGTAAATGTGTTGATATGTAACCTGTTGCTAGGGTTACAGTAAGGTTAAGAGTCAGAGTAAATGTGTTGATATGTAACCTGTTGCTAGGGTTACAGTAAGGTTTAGAGTCAGGGTAAATGTGTTGATATGTAACCTGTTGCTAGGTTACAGTAAGGTTAAGAGTCAGAGTAAATGTGTTGATATGTAACCTGTTGCTAGGGTTACAGTAAGGTTTAGAGTCAGGGTAAAGGTTCGGGTAATGGTTAAGGTTAGGGTTAATATAGTATTATTATTATATTAAAGCTAGTATAAAAGTCAGTTATGGGTAAATACTGTATATTCAGACAGAAGAAACTCTAAATCTTCTTTAAAAGTGCTTTCCTCACCATCGTAAATAAACATGCCCCTTTCAAAAATAATTGAACTAAGAACAGATATAGCCCTTGGTTCAATCCAGACCTGACTGCCCTTAACCAGCACAAAATCACCCTGTGGCGTACTGCACTAGCTTCGAATAGTCCCCACACTTTCGTCCCAAACTGTTACAGACTGTCACGACTTCCGCCGAAAATGGTCCCTTTCCTTGTTCAGGCGGAGTTCGGCAGTCGACGTCACTGACCTTCTAGCCATCGCTGATCCATTTTCCATTGGTTTTGTCTTGTCTCACATCACACCTGGTTTCAATCCCATCATTACATGTTGTGTATTTAACCCTCTGTTTTACCTCAATTCTTTATGTATTGGTGCAGTATGTAGTAGTATGTTATGGTGATTGTTCGTTGTATGTATTGGTGCAGTATGTAGTAGTATGTTATGGTGATTGTTCGCTGTATGTATTGGTGCAGTATGTAGTAGTATGTTATGGTGATTGTTCGTTGTATGTATTGTATGTATTTATGGTGATTGTTCAGTATGTAGTAGTAGTATGTTATGGTGATTGTTCGTTGTATGTATTGGTGCAGTATGTAGTAGTATGTTATGGTGATTGTTCGTTGTATGTATTGGTGCAGTATGTAGTAGTAGTATGTTATGGTGATTGTTCGTTGTATGTATTGGTGCAGTATGTAGTAGTATGTTATGGTGATTGTTCGTTGTATGTATTGGTGCAGTATGTAGTAGTATGTTATGGTGATTGTTCGTTGTATGTATTGGTGCAGTATGTAGTAGTATGTTATGGTGATTGTTCGTTGTATGTATTGGTGCAGTATGTAGTAGTATGTTATGGTGATTGTTCGTTGTATGTATTGGTGCAGTATGTAGTAGTATGTTATGGTGATTGTTCGTTGTATGTATTGGTGCAGTATGTAGTAGTATGTTATGGTGATTGTTCGTTGTATGTATTGGTGCAGTATGTAGTAGTATGTTATGGTGATTGTTTGTTGTATGTATTGGTGCAGTATGTAGTAGTATGTTATGGTGATTGTTCGTTGTATGTATTGGTGCAGTATGTAGTAGTATGTTATGGTGATTGTTTGTTGTATGTATTGGTGCAGTATTTAGTAGTATGTTATGGTGATTGTTCGTTGTATGTATTGGTGCAGTATGTATTAGTATGTTATGGTGATTGTTCGTTGTATGTATTGGTGCAGTATGTAGTAGTATGTTATGGTGATTGTTTGTTGTATGTATTGGTGCAGTATGTATTAGTATGTTATGGTGATTGTTCGTTGTATGTATTGGTGAGTATGTAGTAGTATGTTATGGTGATTGTTCGTTGTATGTATTGGTGCAGTATGTATTAGTATGTTATGGTGATTGTTCATGTATTGTGCAGTATGTAGTATATGTTATGGTGATTGTTTGTTGTATATGTATATGTTATGGTGATTGTTCATGTATTGGTGCAGTATTTAGTAGTATGTTATGGTGATTGTTTGTTGTATGTATTGGTGCAGTATGTAGTAGTATGTTATGGTGATTGTTCGTATGTATGTATTGGTGCAGTATGTAGTAGTATGTTATGGTGATTGTTCGTTGTATGTATTGGTGCAGTATGTAGTAGTATGTTATGGTGATTGTTCGCTGTATGTATTGGTGCAGTATGTAGTAGTATGTTATGGTGATTGTTCGCTGTATGTATTGGTGCAGTATGTAGTAGTATGTTATGGTGATTGTTCGCTGTATGTATTGGTGCAGTATGTAGTAGTATGTTATGGTGATTGTTCGCTGTATGTATTGGTGCAGTATGTAGTAGTATGTTATGGTGATTGTTCGTTGTATGTATTGGTGCAGTATTTAGTAGTATGTTATGGTGATTGTTCGTTGTATGTATTGGTGCAGTATGTAGTAGTATGTTATGGTGATTGTTCGTTGTATGTATTGGTGCAGTATGTAGTAGTAGTATGTTATGGTGATTGTTCGTTGTATGTATTGGTGCAGTATGTAGTAGTATGTTATGGTGATTGTTCGTTGTATGTATTGGTGCAGTATGTAGTAGTATGTTATGGTGATTGTTCGCTGTATGTATTGGTGCAGTATGTAGTAGTATGTTATGGTGATTGTTTGTTGTATGTATTGGTGCAGTATGTAGTAGTATGTTATGGTGATTGTTCGCTGTATGTATTGGTGCAGTATGTAGTAGTATGTTATGGTGATTGTTCGTTGTATGTATTGGTGCAGTATGTAGTAGTATGTTATGGTGATTGTTTGTTGTATGTATTGGTGCAGTATGTAGTAGTATGTTATGGTGATTGTTCGTTGTATGTATTGGTGCAGTATGTAGTAGTATGTTATGGTGATTGTTCGCTGTATGTATTGGTGCAGTATGTAGTAGTATGTTATGGTGATTGTTCGTTGTATGTATTGGTGCAGTATGTAGTAGTATGTTATGGTGATTGTTCGCTGTATGTATTGGTGCAGTATGTAGTAGTATGTTATGGTGATTGTTCGTTGTATGTATTGGTGCAGTATGTAGTAAGTAGTATGTTATGGTGATTGTTCGTTGTATGTATTGGTGCAGTATGTAGTAGTATGTTATGATTGTTCGATGTATTGTTCAGTATGTAGTAGTATTTATGGTGATTGTTCGTTGTATGTATTGGTAGTATGTAGTATATGTTATGGTGATTGTTCGCTGTATGTATTGGTGCAGTATGTAGTAGTATGTTATGGTGATTGTTCGCTGTATGTATTGGTGCAGTATGTAGTAGTATGTTATGGTGATTGTTCGTTGTATGTATTGGTGCAGTATGTAGTAGTATGTTATGGTGCAACGGTTGATTGATCAGTAGTATGTTATCGCTGATTGTTCGAGAACGTCCGTCGGGAGCTGGCCTATGTAGTAGAGACACCACCCTCACATTTGACCAGCTGGTGGACCTGTCCATCCGGCTGGACAACCTGCTGGCTACTTATGGTGATTGTTCGCGGATGTTCAGATCGGGGTCTGGTGGTTCCATCCTCCAGCACCCCTCTCCGAAACCCATGTGCAGTAGTAGTAGAGCTGTGAGGGGCGGTGCGCAGGGAGACCGGTACGAGGTCACACTGCCAGTCGGTGCCGGTTGGGATCCTCTATGGGAATCGCTCTGGCATCACATCAGGTGAGCTGGCACCATCCTCACCCAGAGTCCTCTAATGCACATATGTTTGTGTCTGTCACTTTTCCTGAGTTTTCCCCGCATTCCCAGCATAAGGCGCTCGTCGATTCAGGCGAGGCTGGGAATGTTATTGATAGCTTCAGCCCATAGTTTAGGGATCCCCATTGTTCCCGTGGATGTGCCTTTCTCCGTTCACGCCTCAGATAGTCGACCATCAGGGTCAGGGGTGATTAGGGAGGTCACCTCTCCTTTGGGCATGTTGACGCAGGGGCCTCAGATAGTCGACCATCAGGGTCAGGGTTAATTAGGGAGGTCACCTCTCCTTTGGGCATGTTGACGCAGGGGCCTCAGATAGTCGACCATTAGGGTCAGGGTTAATTAGGGAGGTCACCTCTCCTCTGGGCATGTTGACGCAGGGGCCTCAGATAGTCGACCATTAGGGTCAGGGTTAATTAGGAGGTCACCTCTCCTTTGGGCATGTTGACGCAGGGGCCTCAGATAGTTGACCATTAGGGTCAGGGTTAATTAGGGAGGTCACCTCTCCTTTGGGCATGTTGACGCAGGGGCCTCAGATAGTCGACCATTAGGGCACCATCAGGGTTAATTAGGTGGTCACCTCTCCTTTGGGCATGTTGACGCAGGGGCCTCAGATAGTTGACCATTAGGGTCAGGGTTAATTAGGGAGGTCACCTCTCCTTTGGGCATGTTGACGCAGGGGCCTCAGATAGTTGACCATTAGGGTCAGGGTTAATTAGGGAGGTCACCTCTCCTTTGGGCATGTTGACGCAGGGGCCTCAGATAGTCGACCATTAGGGTCAGGGTTAATTAGGAGGTCACCTCTCCTTTGGGCATGTTGACGCAGGGGCCTCAGATAGTTGACCATTAGGGTCAGGGTTAATTAGGGAGGTCACCTCTCCTTTGGGCATGTTGACGCAGGGGCCTCAGATAGTCGACCATTAGGGTCAGGGTTAATTAGGGAGGTCACCTCTCCTTTGGGCATGTTGACGCAGGGGCCTCAGATAGTCGACCATTAGGGTCAGGGGTGATTAGGGAGGTCACCTCTCCTTTGGGCATGTTGACGCAGGGGCCTCAGATAGTCGACCATCAGGGTCAGGGTTAATTAGGGAGGTCACCTCTCCTTTGGGCATGTTGACGCAGGGGCCTCAGATAGTCGACCATTAGGGTCAGGGTTAATTAGGGAGGTCACCTCTCCTCTGGGCATGTTGACGCAGGGGCCTCAGATAGTCGACCATTAGGGTCAGGGTTAATTAGGGAGGTCACCTCTCCTCTGGGCATGTTGACGCAGGGGCCTCAGATAGTCGACCATTAGGGTCAGGGTTAATTAGGGAGGTCACCTCTCCTTTGGGCATGTTGACGCAGGGGCCTCAGATAGTCGACCATTAGGGCCAGGGTTAATTAGGGAGGTCACCTCTCCTCTGGGCATGTTGACGCAGGGGCCTCAGATAGTCGACCATTAGGGCCAGGGTTAATTAGGGAGGTCACCTCTCCTCTGGGCATGTTGACGCAGGGGCCTCAGATAGTCGACCATTAGGGCCAGGGTTAATTAGGGAGGTCACCTCTCCTCTGGGCATGGTGACGCAGGGGGGTCACAAGGAGAGAATTAATCTCTTCCTTATTGACTCTCCTGCGTTTCCCGTAGTGCTGGGCCTACCCTGGTTAGCTTGTCATAACCCTACTGTTTCTGGGCCACAGAGGGCTCACGGGATGGTCGTGGAAGTGCTCAGGTAGGTGTTTAGGGGTTTCCGTTGGTGCGCATTCCCCCTGAAAACGTCGATTTGTCTCACGCCTTCTCCAAAAAGAAGGCGACTCAATTACAACCTCATCGACGGGGCGATTGTGCGATAGATCTCCTGGTAGACGCTGCACTTCCCATATGTCTCCGAATCCCTGCGTCAGGGGTACATTCAGTCCTCCCCTTCACCTGTCTCCTCCAGTTTCTTTTTTGTGAAGAGGTAGGGTGGTCTGCGTCCGTGTATTGACTACCGAGGTCTAAATCAGATCACGGTGAGGTATAGTAACCCGCTACCGCTCATAGGCACAGCGATAGAGTCAATGCACGGGGAGCGCTGCTTCACCAAACTACATCTCAGGAGCGCTTGGTGCGTATCTGAGAGGGATACGAGTGGAAGGCGGCTTTCAGTACCACCTCTTGGCACTATGAGTACCTCGTCATACCGTATGGGTTGATGAATGCGCCATCCGTCTTCCAAGCTTCTGTAGACAAGATTTAGGATATAGTGTCTAAATCGGGGTCCCCAGTTCACGTGGAGGGTCTGGAGGGTGTTCATGGAACGTCTGGGGGTCTTGGTCAGCTTTACATCAGGTTTTCACCCCGAGAGTAAAGGGCAGGTGGAGAAAGTTAACCAGGATGTGGGTTAATCCAACCAACTACCTACCTCATCCCCATACCAACCACCAGTATTTATATTTGCACATCCTCATCTGCACATCTGTCACTCCAGTGTAAATTGCTAAATTCTCATTACTTCGCCACTATTGGCCTATTTATTGCCTTACCGTCCATCCTACTGTAGTACACTACTGTCTATAGGGCTCTGGTCCATCATACTGTAGTACACTACTGTCTATAGGGCTCTGGTCCATCATACTGTAGTACACTACTGTCTATAGGGCTCTGGTCCATCATACTGTAGTACACTACTGTCTATAGGGCTCTGGTCCATCATACTGTAGTACACTACTGTCTATAGGGCTCTGGTCCATCATACTGTAGTACACTACTGTCTATAGGGCTCTGGTCCATCATACTGTAGAACACTACTGTCTATAGGGCTCTGGTCCATCATACTGTAGAACACTACTGTCTATAGGGCTCTGGTCCATCATACTGTAGAACACTACTGTCTATAGGGCTCTGGTCCATCATACTGTAGAACACTACTGTCTATAGGGCTCTGGTCCATCATACTGTAGTACACTACTGTCTATAGGGCTCTGGTCCATCATACTGTAGAACACTACTGTCTATAGGGCTCTGGTCCATCATACTGTAGAACACTACTGTCTATAGGGCTCTGGTCCATCATACTGTAGTACACTACTGTCTATAGGGCTCTGGTCCATCATACTGTAGTACACTACTGTCTATAGGGCTCTGGTCCATCATACTGTAGTACACTACTGTCTATAGGGCTCTGGTCCATCATACTGTAGAACACTACTGTCTATAGGGCTCTGGTCCATTATACTGTAGAACACTACTGTCTATAGGGCTCTGGTCCATCATACTGTAGTACACTACTGTCTATAGGGCTCTGGTCCATCATACTGTAGAACACTACTGTCTATAGGGCTCTGGTCCATCATACTGTAGAACACTACTGTCTATAGGGCTCTGGTCCATCATACTGTAGTAATCTACTGTCTATAGGGCTCTGGTCCATCATACTGTAGTACACTACTGTCTATAGGGCTCTGGTCCATCATACTGTAGTACACTACTGTCTATAGGGCTCTGGTCCAACATACTGTAGTACACTACTGTCTATAGGGCTCTGGTCCATCATACTGTAGAACACTACTGTCTATAGGGCTCTGGTCCATCATACTGTAGTACACTACTGTCTATAGGGCTCTGGTCCATCATAAATACTACTACACATAGGTAAGTAGTGCACTATTATGGGAATAGGGTGTCATTACTGTCTACACTAACACTACTGTCTATAGGGCTCTGGTCCATCATACTGTAGTAATCTACTGTCTATAGGGCTCTGGTCCATCATACTGTAGTACACTACTGTCTATAGGGCTCTGGTCCATCATACTGTAGTACACTACTGTCTATAGGGCTCTGGTCCAACATACTGTAGTACACTACTGTCTATAGGGCTCTGGTCCAACATACTGTAGTACACTACTGTCTATAGGGCTCTGGTCCATCATACTGTAGAACACTACTGTCTATAGGGCTCTGGTCCATCATACTGTAGTACACTACTGTCTATAGGGCTCTGGTCCATCATAAATACTACTACACATAGGTAAGTAGTGCACTATTATGGGAATAGGGTGTCATTACTGTCTACACTAACACTACTGTCTATAGGGCTCTGGTCCATTATACTGTAGTAATCTACTGTCTATAGGGCTCTGGTCCATCATACTGTAGTACACTACTGTCTATAGGGCTCTGGTCCATCATACTGTAGTACACTACTGTCTATAGGGCTCTGGTCCATCATACTGTAGAACACTACTGTCTATAGGGCTCTGGTCCATCATACTGTAGTAATCTACTGTCTATAGGGCTCTGGTCCATCATACTGTAGTACACTACTGTCTATAGGGCTCTGGTCCATCATACTGTAGTACACTACTGTCTATAGGGCTCTGGTCCATCATAAATACTACTACACATAGGTAAGTAGTGCACTATTATGGGAATAGGGTGTCATTACTGTCTACACTAACACTACTGTCTATAGGGCTCTGGTCCATCATACTGTAGTAATCTACTGTCTATAGGGCTCTGGTCCATCATACTGTAGTACACTACTGTCTATAGGGCTCTGGTCCATCATACTGTAGTACACTACTGTCTATAGGGCTCTGGTCCATCATACTGTAGTACACTACTGTCTATAGGGCTCTGGTCCATCATACTGTAGTACACTACTGTCTATAGGGCTCTGGTCCATCATACTGTAGTACACTACTGTCTATAGGGCTCTGGTCCATCATACTGTAGTACACTACTGTCTATAGGGCTCTGGTCCATCATACTGTAGTACACTACTGTCTATAGGGCTCTGGTCCATCATACTGTAGTACACTACTGTCTATAGGGCTCTGGTCCATCATAAATACTACTACACATAGGTAAGTAGTGCACTATTATGGGAATAGGGTGTCATTCTGGACATGTGCAATGTCTGTATTCTGAATGATTTACAAGCAACATGATTTTCCAAGTGAAAAAATAAATGGATTTAACGAGACAATGAAAGAGAGAGGCATCCGTTCCCCCCCCCACCCCCCCACCCCCTCCCCTCACTCTAATCAAAGACCGTGGCTGTCCTCCGAGAGAGAGAGGGAGGAGATGGAGGGAGAGAGGGGGAGATGGAGGGAGAGAGGGGGGGATGGAGGGATAGAGGGGGAGATGGAGGGAGAGAGGGGGAGATGGAGGGAGAGAGGGGGAGATGGAGGGAGAGAGGTGGGGGTGGAGGGAGAGAGGGGGGAGATGGAGGGAGAGAGGGGGGGATGGAGGGAGAGAGAGGGGGGTAGGAGATGGAGGGTGAGAGAGGGGGTAGGAGATGGAGGGAGAGAGGGGGAGATGGAGGGAGAGAGAGGGGGGTAGGAGATGGAGGGAGAGAGAGGGGGTAGGAGATGGAGGGAGAGAGGGGGGGATGGAGGGAGAGAGAGGGGGGAGTGGAGGGAGAGAGAGGGGGTAGGAGATGGAGGGAGAGAGGGGAGATGGAGGGAGAGAAAGAGGGGGGGGGATGGAGGGAGAGAAAGAGGGGGAAGATGGAGGGAGAGAGGGGGAGATGGAGGGAGAGAGGGGGAGATGGAGGGACAGAGAGAGGGGGGAGAGGAAAGAGGCAAGAAACAGAGGAGGGGGAAGACATATGGAGAGAGTGAGCACAGAAGGAAAAGAGAGAGGAGACAGGTGGAGGAGCTACAGTATCAGAACAGAGAGAGGAGACAGGTGGAGGAGCTACAGTATCAGAACAGAGAGGAGAGACAGGTGGAGGAGCTACAGTATCAGAACAGAGAGAGGAGAGACAGGTGGAGGAGCTACAGTATCAGAACAGAGAGGAGAGACAGGTGGAGGAGCTACAGTATCAGAACAGAGAGGAGACAGGTGGAGGAGCTACAGTATCAGAACAGAGAGAGGAGACAGGTGGAGGAGCTACAGTATCAGAACAGAGAGAGGAGACAGGTGGAGGAGCTACAGTATCAGAACAGAGAGGAGACAGGTGGAGGAGCTACAGTATCAGAACAGAGAGGAGACAGGTGGAGGAGCTACAGTATCAGAACAGAGAGAGGAGAGACAGGTGGAGGAGCTACAGTATCAGAACAGAGAGGAGAGACAGGTGGAGGAGCTACAGTATCAGAACAGAGAGAGACAGGTGGAGGAGCTACAGTATCAGGTGGTGGAGGAGCTACAGTATCAGAACAGAGAGAGGAGACAGGTGGAGGAGCTACAGTATCAGAACAGAGAGAGGAGAGACAGGTGGAGGAGCTACAGTATCAGAACAGAGAGAGGAGACAGGTGGAGGAGCTACAGTATCAGAACAGAGAGAGGAGAGACAGGTGGAGGAGCTACAGTATCAGAACAGAGAGAGGAGACAGGTGGAGGAGCTACAGTATCAGAACAGAGAGGAGAGACAGGTGGAGGAGCTACAGTATCGCAGTGGAGGAGCTACAGTGGAGGAGCTACAGTATCAGAACAGAGAGAGGAGACAGGTGGAGGAGCTACAGTATCAGAATAGAGAGAGGAGAGACAGGTGGAGGAGCTACAGTATCAGAACAGAGAGAAGACAGGTGGAGGAGCTACAGTATCAGAACAGAGAGGAGACAGGTGGAGGAGCTACAGTATCAGAACAGAGAGGAGACAGGTGGAGGAGCTACAGTATCAGAACAGAGAGAAGACAGGTGGAGGAGCTACAGTATCAGAACAGAGAGGAGACAGGTGGAGGAGCTACAGTATCAGAACAGAGAGGAGACAGATGGAGGAGCTACAGTATCAGAACAGAGAGGAGACAGGTGGAGGAGCTACAGTATCAGAACAGAGAGGAGACAGGTGGAGGAGCTACAGTATCAGAACAGAGAGGAGACAGGTGGAGGAGCTGCAGTATCAGAACAGAGAGGAGACAGGTGGAGGAGCTACAGTATCAGAACAGAGAGGAGACAGGTGGAGGAGCTACAGTATCAGAACAGAGAGAGGAGACAGGTGGAGGAGCTACAGTATCAGAACAGAGAGGAGACAGATGGAGGAGCTACAGTATCAGAACAGAGAGGAGACAGGTGGAGGAGCTACAGTATCAGAACAGAGAGAGGAGACAGGTGGAGGAGCTACAGTATTAGAACAGAGAGAGGAGAGACAGGTGGAGGAGCTACAGTATCAGAACAGAGAGGAGAGACAGGTGGAGGAGCTACAGTATCAGAACAGAGAGAGGAGACAGGTTGAGGAGCTACAGTATCAGAACAGAGAGAGGAGACAGGTGGAGGAGCTACAGTATCAGAACAGAGAGGAGACAGGTAGAGGGAGCTACAGTATCAGAACAGAGAGAGGAGACAGGTGGAGGAGCTACAGTATCAGAACAGAGAGGAGACAGGTGGAGGAGCTACAGTATCAGAACAGATAGAACAGAGGGAGATAGAGAGAGAATACAGAACATACTGCATGAGACAGTCAGACAACAGAGCTGACAGATCTCTCTGCCAGTTCGAAAGGTTTTGCTGCTCTGTGTTGCTCTCTCCTCTCCTCTCCTCTCCTCTCCTCTCCTCTCCTCTCCTCTCCTCTCCTATCCTCTGCTAAAACATCATCCATTAATAATATAGACTCCACAAAGAGTCTGGGACTTCCTCTGTTTCCCTCTTTCTCTTTTAATTTGTCTTTATTTTCCACCCTCCCTCCCTCTCTCCCTCTCTCCCTCCCTCCCTCCCTCCCTCCCTACATACCAAGTCGTTCCCTCCCTACCTACCAAGTCGTTCCCTCCCTCCCTCCCTCCCTCCCTACCAAGTCATTCCTCCCTCCCTCCCTCCCTACCTACCAAGTCGTTCCCTCCCTCCCTCCCTCCCTCCCTCCCTCCCTCCCTCCCTACCTACCAAGTCGTTCCCTCCCTCCCTCCCTACCTCCCTCCCTCCCTCCCTACCAAGTCGTTCTCTCTTTCCCTCTCCGGAGTCTCTACCCACACCATCCTGCCCTACTCTCTCATCTCTCTCACTGTCTCTCTTCCTCTCCGTCTAATATAGAGGGGGTTGAAGCTGAGGAGAGAAAGGCTCCCCCTCCCTTTCTTTTTATCTGTGTTTTCAGAACCTCAGCCTTGTTGAACCTACAGTGACCATGGCAATGAGAAGAGGTAACCTCAGCCTTGTTGAACCTACAGTGACCATGGCAATGAGATGAGGTAACCTCAGCCTTGTTGAACCTACAGTGACCATGGCAATGAGATGAGGTAACCTCAGCCTTGTTGAACCTACAGTGACCATGGCAATGAGAGGAGGTAACCTCAGCCTTGTTGAACCTACAGTGACCATGGCAATGAGATGAGGTAACCTCAGCCTTGTTGAACCTACAGTGACCATGGTAATGAGATGAGGTCTATTCTCGTGTGTCTGTGCTACTCTGGAGACAACATGAGATCTGAACATCTACTGGACATAGGGACTAGTGAGTGTGTGCCTCATCACACACACACACACACACACACACACACACACACACACACACACACACACACACACACACACACACACACACACACACACACACACACACACACACACACACACTACTGTAGTCAACTATGCAGGACAGTAATGATAGCTACTGTGGAAATGTCCTTTGTGCTTT
>NW_026286577.1:62500-65000 GCF_023373465.1 Oncorhynchus keta | reverse complement strand
CTCTCTCTCTCTCTCTCTCTCTCTCTCTCTCTCTCTCTCTCTACCTCTCTCTCTACCTCTCTCTCTACCTCTCTCTCTACCTCTCTCTCTCTACTCTCTCTCTACCTCTCTGTCTACCTCTGTCTACCTCTCTCTGTCTACTACCTCGCTCTCTCTACCTCGCTCTCTCTACCTCGCTCTCTCTACCTCGCTCTCTCTACCTCGCTCTCTCTACCTCGCTCTCTCTACCTCTCTCTACCTCTCTCTACCTCTCTCCTCTACCTCTCTCTACCTCTCTCTACCTCTCTCTCTCTCTGTGTCTCTCTCTCTCTCCTCTCTCTCTCTCCTACCTCTCTCTCTCTACCTCTCTCTCTCTACCTCTCTCTCTCACTCTCTCTGTCTACCTCTCTCTGTCTACCTCTCTCTGTCTACCTCTCTCTACCTCGCTCTCTCTACCTCGCTCTCTCTACCTCGCTCTCTCTACCTCGCTCTCTCTCCTCTCCTCTACCTCTCTCTCTACCTCTCTCTCTACCTCTCTCTCTCCCTCTCTCTCTCTCTACCTCTCTCTCTCCTCTCTCTCTACCTCTCTCCTCTCTACCTCTCTCCTCTACCTCTCTCTCTACCTCTCTCTCTACCTCTCTCTCTACCTCTCTCCTCTCTCTACCTCTCTCTCTCTACCTCTCTCTCCTCCTCTACCTCTCTCTCTCTACCTCTCTCTCTACCTCTCTCTCTACCTCTCTCTCTCTACCTCTCTCTCTCTACCTCTCTCTCTACCTCTCTCTCTACCTCTCTCTCTCTACCTCTCTCTACCTCTCTCTCTACCTCTCTCTCTACCTCTCTCTCTCTACCTCTCTCTCTACCTCTCTCTCTACCTCTCTGAAAGAAAGGATCTACCTCTGAATTGGTTAAGAAGAAAAGGTGAAAATGTCTGTTGGTCTCTTTACCTCTCTCTCTCTGTTTCTCTACCTCTCTCTGTACCTCTCTCTCTACCTCTCTCTCTACTTTGTCTGTTGGTGTGTTTATGTGTATGTCTTTGTGTGTTGGTGTGTTTATGTGTATGTCCTCTCTCTTACGTCTCTCTCTACCTCTCTGTGTATGTCTTTGTGTGTTGGTGTGTTTATCTGTATGTCTTTGTGTGTTGGTGTGTTTATGTGTACCTCTTTGTGTACCTCTCTCTTTACCTGTTGGTCTGTTTATGTGTATGTCTTTGTGTGTTGGTGTGTTTCCCGCTACCTTATGTCTTTGTGAGGGAGAGAAAAGCCTGTCTGAAAGAAAGGATTTATGAATAGATGAATTGGTTAAGAAGAAAATGTGAAAATCTTTGTGTGTTGGTGTGTTTATGTGTTTCTGTGTTGGTGTGTTTATGTGTTGTCTGTGTTTATGTGTATGTCTTTGTGTGTTGGTGTGTTTATGTGTATGTCTTTGTGTGTTGGTGTGTTTATGTGTATGTCTTTGTGTGTTGGTGTGTTTATGTGTTTCTTTGTGTGTTGGTGTGTTTATGTGTTTTGGTGTGTTTTATGTGTATGTCTTTGTGTGTTGGTGTGTTTATGTGTATGTCTTTGTGTGTTGGTGTGTTGGTGTGTATGTCTTTGTGTGTTGGTGTGTTTATGTGTATGTCTTTGTGTGTTGGTGTGTTTATGTGTATGTCTTTGTGTGTTGGTGTGTTTATGTGTATGTCTTTGTGTGTTGGTGTGTTTATGTGTATGTCTTTGTGTGTTGGTGTGTTTATGTGTATGTCTTTGTGTGTTGGTGTGTTTATGTGTATGTCTTTGTGTGTTGGTGTGTTTATGTGTATGTCTTTGTGTGTTGGTGTGTTTATGTGTATGTCTTTGTGTGTTGGTGTGTTTATGTGTATGTCTTTGTGTGTTGGTGTGTTTATGTGTATGTCTTTGTGTGTTGGTGTGTTTATGTGTATGTCTTTGTGTGTTGGTGTGTTTATGTGTATGTCTTTGTGTGTTGGTGTGTTTATGTGTATGTCTTTGTGTGTTGGTGTGTCTATGTGTATGTCTTTGTGTGTTGGTGTGTTTATGTGTATGTCTTTGTGTGTTGGTGTGTTTATGTGTATGTCTTTGTGTGTTGGTGTGTTTATGTGTATGTCTTTGTGTGTTGGTGTGTTGGTGTGTATTTTTTTATTTTTTATTATTTTACCTTTATTTAACAAGTCAGTTAAGAACAAATTCTTATTTTCAATTAAATAAGCCTAGGAACAGTGGGTTAACTGCCTGTTCAGGGGCAGAATGACAGATTTGTACCTCGTCAGCTTAGGGATTTGAACTTCCGGTTACTAGTCCAACGCCCTAACCACTAGGCTACCCTGCCGCCCCATATTGATGTGTGTGTGTGTCAGTGTGTGTGTGTGTGTGTGTATATGTGTGTGTGTGTGTGTGTGTGTGTGTGAGTGTGTGTGTGTGTGTGTTGATGTGTGTGTGTGTTGATGATGTGTGTGTTGATGTGTGTGTGTGTTGATGATGTGTGTGTTGATGTGGGTGTGTGTGTGTGTTGATGATGTGTGTGTTGATGT
>NW_026286577.1:0-57500 GCF_023373465.1 Oncorhynchus keta | reverse complement strand
TTGTGTTGCTGTCATGTTGTGTTGCTGTCATGTTGTGTTGCTGTCATGTTGTGTTGCTGTCATGTTGTGTTGCTGTCATGTTGTGCTGCTGTCATGTTGTGTTGCTGTCATGTTGTGCTGCTGTCATGTTGTGTTGCTGCCATGTTGTGTTGCTGTCATGTTGTGTTGCTGTCATGTTGTGTTGCTGTCATGTTGTGCTGCTACCATGTTGTGTTGCTGCCATGTTGTGCTGCTACCATGTTGTGTTGTTACCATGTTGTGCTGCTGTCATGTTGTGTTGCTGTCATGTTGTGCTGCTGTCATGTTGTGTTGCTGTCATGTTGTGCTGCTGTCATGTTGTGTTGCTGCCATGTTGTTTTGCTGTCATGTTGTGCTGCTGTCATGTTGTGTTGCTGTCATGTTGTGCTGCTGTCATGTTGTGTTGCTGCCATGTTGTGTTGCTGTCATGTTGTGTTGCTGTCATGTTGTGTTGCTGTCATGTTGTGCTGCTGTCATGTTGTGTTGCTGTCATGTTGTGCTGCTACCATGTTGTGATGCTACCATGTTGTTCTGCTACCATGTTGTGCTACTGCCATGTTGTGTTGCTACCATGTTGCTGTCATGTTGTGTTGCTACCATGTTGCTGTCATGTTGTGCTGCTACCATGTTGTGCTACTGCCATGTTGTGTTGCTACCATGTTGCTGTCATGTTGTGTTGCTACCATGTTGTGTTGCTGTCATGTTGTGTTGCTGTCATGTTGTGCTGCTGTCATGTTGTGTTGCTGTCATGTTGTGCTGCTGTCATGTTGTGTTGCTGTCATGTTGTGCTGCTGTCATGTTGTGCTGCTGCCATGTTGTGTTGCTGTCATGTTGTGCTGCTGTCATGTTGTGTTGCTGTCATGTTGCTGTCATGTTGTGTTGCTGCCATGTTGTGCTGCTGTCATGTTGTGTTGCTGTCATGTTGTGCTGCTGTCATGTTGTGTTGCTGTCATGTTGTGCTGCTACCATGTTGTGTTGCTGTCATGTTGTGCTGCTGTCATGTTGTGTTGCTGTCATGTTGTGCTGCTGTCATGTTGTGTTGCTGTCATGTTGTGCTGCTACCATGTTGTGTTGCTGTCATGTTGTGCTGCTGTCATGTTGTGCTGCTGTCATGTTATGCTGCTGTCATGTTGTGTTGCTGTCATGTTGTGCTGCTGTCATGTTGTGTTGCTGTCATGTTGTGCTGCTGTCATGTTGTGTTGCTGTCATGTTGTGCTGCTACCATGTTGTGTTGCTGTCATGTTGTGCTGCTGTCATGTTGTGCTGCTGTCATGTTATGCTGCTGTCATGTTGTGTTGCTGTCATGTTATGCTGCTGTCATGTTGTGCTGCTGCCATGTTGTGCTGCTGTCATGTTGTGTTGCTGTCATGTTGTGTTGCTGTCATGTTGTGTTGCTGTCATGTTGCCATGTTGTGCTGCTACCATGTTGTGCTGCTACCATGTTGTGCTGCTGTCATGTTGTGTTGCTGTCATGTTGTGCTGCTGTCATGTTGCCATGTTGTGCTGCTACCATGTTGTGCTGCTGTCATGTTGTGCTGCTGTCATGTTGTGTTGCTGTCATGTTGTGTTGCTGTCATGTTGTGTTGCTGTCATGTTGTGTTGCTGTCATGTTGTGTTGCTGTCATGTTGTGTTGCTGTCATGTTGTGTTGCTGTCATGTTGTGTTGCTGTCATGTTGTGTTGCTGTCATGTTGTGCTGCTGTCATGTTGTGTTGCTGTCATGTTGTGCTGCTACCATGTTGCCATGTTGTGCTGCTACCATGTTGTGTTGCTACCATGTTGTGCTGCTACCATGTTGTGCTGCTACCATGTTGTGCTGCTACCATGTTGTGTTGCTACCATGTTGCTGTCATGTTGTGTTGCTACCATGTTGTTCTGCTACCATGTTGTGCTACTGCCATGTTGTGTTGCTACCATGTTGCTGTCATGTTGTGTTGCTACCATGTTGTGCTGCTACCATGTTGCTGTCATGTTGTGCTGCTACCATGTTGTGCTACTGCCATGTTGTGTTGCTACCATGTTGCCATGTTGTGCTACTGCCATGTTGTGCTGCTACCATGTTGTGATGCTACCATGTTGTTCTGCTACCATGTTGTTCTGCTACCATGTTGTGCTACTGCCATGTTGTGTTGCTACCATGTTGCTGTCATGTTGTGTTGTTACCATGTTGTGCTGCTACCATGTTGCTGTTATGTGGTGTTGTTGTCTTAGGTCTCTCTTTATGTCGTGTTGTGGTGTCTCTCTTGTTGTGATGTCACGGATTTCCCCGGTAGTGTTGCTGTTATTACGGGTCTCGTGTGGTGTTATTACGGGTCTCGTCCTGTGTGTTATTACGGGTCTCGTGTGGTGTTATTACGGGTCTCGTCCTGTGTGTTGTTACGGGTCTCGTCCTGTGTGTTATTACGGGTCTCGTCCTGTGTGTTGTTATTACGGGTCTCGTCCAGTGTGTTATTACGGGTCTCGTCCCGTGTGTCGTTATTACGGGTCTCGTCCCGTGTGGTGTTATTACGGGTCTCGTCCCGTGTGTTGTTATTACGGGTCTCGTCCCGTGTGTCGTTATTACGGGTCTCGTCCCGTGTGTCGTTATTACGGGTCTCGTCCCGTGTGTCGTTATTACGGGTCTCGTCCCGTGTGTCGTTATTACGGGTCTCGTCCCGTGTGGTGTTATTACGGGTCTCGTCCCGTGTGTCGTTATTACGGGTCTCGTCCCGTGTGTCGTTATTACGGGTCTCGTCCCGTGTGGTGTTATTACGGGTCTCGTCCCGTGTGTTATTACGGGTCTCGTCCCGTGTGGTGTTATTACGGGTCTCGTCCCGTGTGTTGTTATTACGGGTCTCGTCCCGTGTGGTGTTATTACGGGTCTCGTCCTGTGTGGTGTTATTACGGGTCTCGTGTGTTGTTATTACGGGTCTCGTGTGTTGTTATTACGGGTCTCGTGTGTTGTTATTACGGGTCTCGTGTGTTGTTATTACGGGTCTCGTCCCGTGTGGTGTTATTACGGGTCTCGTCCCGTGTGGTGTTATTACGGGTCTCGTCCCGTGTGTGTTATTACGGGTCTTGTGTGTTGTTATTACGGGTCTTGTGTGTTGTTATTACGGGTCTCGTGTGTTGTTATTACGGGTCTCGTGTGTTGTTATTACGGGTCTCGTGTGTTGTTATTACGGGTCTTGTGTGGTGTTATTACGGGTCTCGTCCCGTGTGGTGTTATTACGGGTCTCGTCCCGTGTGTTGTTATTACGGGTCTTGTGTGTTGTTATTACGGGTCTTGTGTGTTGTTATTACGGGTCTCGTGTGTTGTTATTACGGGTCTCGTGTGTTGTTATTACGGGTCTCGTGTGTTGTTATTACGGGTCTTGTGTGTTGTTATTACGGGTCTCGTGTGTTGTTATTACGGGTCCCGTGTGGTGTTATTACGGGTCTCGTCCCCGTGTGTCGTTATTACGGGTCTCGTCCCGTGTGGTGTTATTACGGGTCTCGTCCCGTGTGGTGTTATTACGGGTCTCGTCCCGTGTGGTGTTATTACGGGTCTCGTCCCGTGTGTCGTTATTACGGGTCTCGTCCCGTGTGGTGTTATTACGGGTCTCGTCCCGTGTGGTGTTATTACGGGTCTCGTCCCGTGTGGTGTTATTACGGGTCCCGTCCCGTGTGGTGTTATTACGGGTCTCGTCCCGTGTGGTGTTATTACGGGTCTCGTCCCGTGTGGTGTTATTACGGGTCTCGTCCCGTGTGGTGTTATTACGGGTCTCGTCCCGTGTGTCGTTATTACGGGTCTCGTCCCGTGTGGTGTTATTACGGGTCTCGTCCCGTGTGGTGTTATTACGGGTCTCGTCCCGTGTGTTTCCTAGAGGTTTAACTTCACTCTTTTGTTTGGATTACATCCCTGTGTTGTTGTATAAATGCGTGTCACGTTCGTTGAATGGAGGAGACCAAGGCGCAGCGTGATTAGAATACATACTTTTTAATGAAGACGAAGAACACTTAACAAACTATACAAAAACAACAAACCGAAAGTGACGCTATAAAATCCTAGGGCAGACACAGGCAACTAGACATAGATAATAACCCACCAAATAACCAAAGGAGATGGCTGCCTAAATATGGTTCCCAATCATAGACAACGATAAACAGCTGCCTCTAATTGAGAACCAATCTAGGCAACCATAGACCTACATAAACACCTTGATGGTAAACAACCCCATAAACCTACAAAAACCGCTAGATAGTACAAACACACATTCATCACCCATGTCACAGGTTGACCAAACCAAAACAATAAAGAAAACAAAGAATACTAAGGTCAGGGCGTGACAATGAGTTTGTTTTGGACTTCTTCCAATGAAAAACACACACACACACACACATAGAAACTAAACACACACACAGAAAGTAAACACACACAGAAAGTAAACACACACAGAAACTAAACACACACACCGAAACTAACAACTAACTAACAACCTGCCTCACTACCACAGACCACGTGTAACCATGCCGGCCCAGGACCTCCACATCCGGCTTCTTCCTCTCTGGGATCGTCTGAGACCAGCCACCCGGACACAGAATAAAACTATGGCTTTGCACAAACAAAGAACCAACTTCAGTGGGCAAATGATCACCTTCGATGGCCACTGGCACGCTGGAGAAGTGTGAAATCCGGTTTCAACTGTCACCATGACAACATCCTGAGGCCCATCCACGTGCCAGTCATCCGCCGCCATCACCTCATGTTGCAGCATGATAACGCACGGACCCATGTCGTAAGGATCTGTACACAATACCTGGAAGCTGAAAACGTCCCAGTTCTTCCATGGGCTGCATACTCACCAGACATGTCACCCATTGAGCATGTTTGGGATGCTCTGGACCGCCGTGTACGACAGCGTGTTTCAGTTCCAGCCAATATCCAGGGACTTCACACAGCCATTGAAGAGGAGTGGGACAGCATTCCACAGGCCACAACCAACAGCCTGATTAACTCTATGTGAAGGAGATGTGTTGTCACACAGCCATTGAAGAGGAGTGGGACAGCATTCCACAGGCCACAACCAACAGCCTGATTAACTCTATGTGAAGGAGATGTGTTGTCACACAGCCATTGAAGAGGAGTGGGACAGCATTCCACAGGCCACAACCAACAGCCTGATTAACTCTATGTGAAGGAGATGTGTTGTCACACAGCCATTGAAGAGGAGTGGGACAGCATTCCACAGGCCACAACCAACAGCCTGATTAACTCTATTGGGACAGGCATTCCACAGGCCACAACCAACAGCCTGATTAACTCTATGTGAAGGAGATGTGTTGTCACACAGCCATTGAAGAGGAGTGGGACAGCATTCCACAGGCCACAACCAACAGCCTGATTAACTCTATGTTTAGGAGATGTGTTGTCACACAGCCATTGAAGAGGAGTGGGACAGCATTCCACAGGCCACAACCAACAGCCTGATTAACTCTATGTTTAGGAGATGTGTTGTCACACAGCCATTGAAGAGGAGTGGGACAGCATTCCACAGGCCACAACCAACAGCCTGATTAACTCTATGTGATGGAGATGTGTTGTCACACAGCCATTGAAGAGGAGTGGGACAGCATTCCACAGGCCACAACCAACAGCCTGATTAACTCTATGTGAAGGAGACACACTAGATACTGACTGGTTTTCTGATCCACGCCCCTACTTGGTGCATCGGTACCACTTTCCGTGCGGTAGCAGAGACAACAGTCTATAACTTGGGTGGCTGGAGTCTTTGACCATGTTTAGGGCTTTCCACTGACACCACCTGGTACAGAGGTCCTGGACGGCAGGGAGCTTGGCCCCAGTGATGTACTGGGCCGTACACACTACCCTCTGTAGGGCCTTGCACTCGGATGATAAGCAGTTGCCATACCAAGCAACCAATCAAAATGCTCTCAATGGTGCAGCTGTAGAACTTTGAGGATCTGAGGGCCCATGTCAAATCTTTTCAGCCTCCTGAGGGGGAGAGGTGGTGTCGTGCCCTCTTCATGACTGTGTTGGTGTGTGAGGACCATGACAGATCTTTAGTGATGTGTAGGCCAGGAACTTGAAGGTCTGGTGTGTGTGTGTGTGTGTGTGTGTGTGTGTGTGTGTGTGTGTGTGTGTGTGTGTGTGTGTGTGTGTGTGTGTGTGTGTGTGTGTGTGTGTGTGTGTGTGTGTGTGTGTGTGTGTGTGTGTGTGTGTGTGTGTGTGTGTGTGTGTGTGTGTGTATTCTACAGCCCTGCTGTGGGGATGGCTGGGAAATGTGATTTCCCACTAAAAGCTACAATAAACTATCAGTCATGAATTGTTAAATTCTTTTTTTTATAGAAACATACTGAGTCACTAGTTACCTCCCAAATGGCACCCTATATAGGGCACTACTTCTGAACAGAATTCATAGAGCTGTGGTCAGATATAGGGCACTACTTCTGAACAGGATTCATAGAGCTGTGGTCAGATATAGGGCACTACTTCTGAACAGGATTCATAGAGCTGTGGTCAGATATAGGGCACTACTTCTAAACAGGATTCATAGAGCTGTGGTCAGATATAGGGCACTACTTCTGAACAGGATTCATAGAGCTGTGGTCAGATATAGGGCACTACTTCTGAACAGGATTCATAGAGCTGTGGTCAGATATAGGGCACTACTTCTGAACAGGATTGATAGAGCTGTGGTCAGATATAGGGCACTACTTCTGAACAGGATTCATAGAGCTGTGGTCAGATATAGGGCACTACTTCTGAACAGGATTCATAGAGCTGTGGTCAGATATAGGGCACTAAGTAGTGAACAGGATTCATAGAGCTGTGGTCAGATATAGGGCACTAAGTAGTGAACAGGATTCATAGAGCTGTGGTCAGATATAGGGCACTAAGTAGTGAACAGGATTCATAGAGCTGTGGTCAGATATAGGGCACTAAGTAGTGAACAGGATTCATAGAGCTGTGGTCAGATATAGGGCACTAAGTAGTGAACAGGATTCATAGAGCTGTGGTCAGATATAGGGCACTAAGTAGTGAATAGTGTGCCATGTTGTTTTTTTTACTACACCTCTGGTCTGTTCTGTCGCTAACCAAAAGACTACACACACAGACACACACACACACACACTGAAAGAAACACACACACACACACACACACACACACACACACACACACACACACACACACACACACACTGAAAGAAACAGACACACACACACACACACACACTGAAAGAAACAGACACACACACACACCCACACACACACACACTGAAAGAAACAGACACACACAGACACACACACACACACACACACACACACACACTGAAAGAAACAGACAGACAGACAGACAGACAGACAGACAGACAGACAGACAGACAGACAGACAGACAGACAGACAGGCAGGCAGGCAGGCAGGCAGGCAGACAGGCAGACAGGCAGACAGGCAGGCAGACAGGCTTCACATAGACAAAGATGTGTAGTCACGTGATTTTCGGGAGTGACAACTTCTAAAAATTGGATTCCGGTGACGCCTTCCTGAATTGTTGCAGCGGGGCAGGAGTAGTCTGATGACTAGCGGGGCAGGAGTAGTCTGATGACTAGCGGGGCAGGAGTAGTCTGATGACTAGCGAGGCAGGAGTAGTCTGTTGACTAGCGGGGCAGGAGTAGTCTGTTGACTAGCGAGGCAGGAGTAGTCTGTTGACTAGCGAGGCAGGAGTAGTCTGTTGACTAGCGGGGCAGGAGTAGTCTGTTGACTAGCGAGGCAGGAGTAGTCTGTTGACTAGCGAGGCAGGAGTAGTCTGTTGACTAGCGAGGCAGGAGTAGTCTGTTGACTAGCGAGGCAGGAGTAGTCTGTTGACTAGCGAGGCAGGAGTAGTCTGTTGACTGGCGAGGCAGGAGTAGTCTGTTGACTAGCGGGGCAGGAGTAGTCTGTTGACTAGCGAGGCAGGAGTAGTCTGTTGACTGGCGGGGCAGGAGTAGTCTGTTGACTAGCGAGGCAGGAGTAGTCTGTTGACTAGCGAGGCAGGAGTAGTCTGTTGACTAGCGGGGCAGGAGTAGTCTGTTGACTAGCGAAGCAGGAGTAGTCTGTTGACTAGCGAGGCAGGAGTAGTCTGTTGACTAGCGAGGCAGGAGTAGTCTGTTGACTGGCGAGGCAGGAGTAGTCTGTTGACTGGCGAGGCAGGAGTAGTCTGTTGACTGGCGAGGCAGGAGTAGTCTGTTGACTGGCGAGGCAGGAGTAGTCTGTTGACTACTCCTGACTAGCTTTGTTTGTTTCATGTATCCTGTAGTTAGGCTATACACTGAGTGTACAAAACATTAAGAACGCCTGCTCTTTCCATGACTTAGACTGACCAGGTGAATCCAGGTGAAAGCTATGATCCCCTATGGTCACTTCCACTGTAATCATTGTAGATGAAGGGGAGGAGACGGGTTAAAGAAGGTTTGGTAAGCCTTGAGACATGGATTATGTATGTAGGCATTCAGAGCGTGAATGGGCAAGACATGAAATGTAAGTGACATTGAACGATGTATGGTAGTAGGTGCCAGGCGCACCGGTTTGTTTCAAGACCTGCAACACTGCTGGGTTTTTCACGCTCAACTGTTTCCCGTGGGTTCCAGACTGTACCACGCATAGGACATCCAGTCAATTTGACACAACAGTGGTAAGCAACGTAGTCAACATGGGCCAGCATCCCTGTGGAACGCTTTCGAGTCCATGCCCGGACGAATTTAGGCTCTTCTGAGGCTAGCCTGGCTTACTGGTGTGACAACTGGATAATGTCTTTATTTATTCGTTTGCAAACTTAAAAGAAACGCGTCTGGGACATGGAAATAGGCTAGCAGACCAGTAATGTCGTGTTTATTATATGACCCAGCCCTGAATTACTATTTTGTCGTCACACTGACTGAATACGTTTCGCGGTATGTTAGGCTGTAAAATAATATGCACACTAGGCTACTTTTAGAGCCTAATATTCTAAACTAATTTCTATCCCTCGACTGATCAGTCCGTGGTTCATTCCAACCTCTCTTACCGGTTACCGTTAACCCTTGTTTAATCCGGTGTCTTGCGCTCAGGGCGGGCCATCCCGACTCCCAACAGTCTTTGACAACACGGAATTTCCATTTCCACCACAAACCGAAACAGGATAAAGAAAAATAAACACTCACCTCCGACTTGGGAAAGAGGCGTTCTTAGATCTCTAATCCATTCCGTTAATCCAGATACACCGACGCGCGCAAGGTTTTCCAGTTCAAATGCGAGGCAGCTCCGGTGGAGTCTAGTCCCAAAGCAGGTGCGTGCACGGGATTCTGACGGGAAAAGCGCGACATTAATCTTCACTCACTCAACAAGGCTACCTCCCTCCCCCTCTCTCTCTCTCTCTCTCTCTCTCTCTTTGTCTGTCTCTCTGTCTTTCTCTCACACACACAATAACAAACAAACAGAAAGAGAAAAGATAAGACATCAATTTGGTTATTTAGCCTCCAAATAGACTGTGCTCTAGTGTTGTCGGTGTGTGTGGTGATTGATGGTGATGGGTGGGTGTGCTGTGAATGTAAATGCAGAGCCAACTACTCCATGTCTGGTCAGGGTCCAGCAGTGAGATACAGTCACCCACCAACACTGGAGAGATACAGTCACCCACCAACACTGGAGAGATACAGTCACCCACCAACCCTGGAGAGATACAGTCACCCACCAACCCTGGAGAGATACAGTCACCCACCAACCCTGGAGAGATACAGTCACACACCAACCCTGGAGAGATACAGTCACACACCAACCCTGGAGAGATACAGTCACACACCAACCCTGGAGAGATACAGTCACCCACCAACCCTGGAGAGATACAGTCACCCACCAACCCTGGAGAGATACAGTCACACACCAACCCTGGAGAGATACAGTCACTCACCAACCCTGGAGAGATACAGTCTGGAAACTAATTGTATAACCTATGCCTACTACAACAATCCAATGCTTTTACACGTTATGGGGTCTGGTGAACGAGTGCACACTTCGGGAAGCAGGAAAGACATTTGGGACACACACCTGACCCAGGCCCGAGGATCTCCCAATTGACATTTGTCAAAGGTAGCCTATACATTCTGTGGTGCTCTATTCTGGAATATTAACTGGCGTTTGTCGCCCCCTGGTGGAAAGAACGTAATATAATAATTCTCTCTATATTTCTGTGCATTTTGTACCTCGCAGCACACCATACAAATATTCAAAGTGAAACGCCGATATTATCGTTCTGCAAGCAGCAGGATAATATGTTGGCACCACAACAGAATATTATTTTTTTCGAAATAAAAATATTAATAATGTAAAATCAATAAAAATATATAGTTATATATATATTTTACTCTAAATAAGTGTCCCCTTGCAAGGACAAGCTCAAATTTGACAATATCGATTATTTTAGCACTGTAGTTCAATACAACTGTTTTTCACAGCATTGCAACCACTTTTGAAACAAATAAATTGATAATTTGACATATTTTAATATTGTATAATTTATACCAGCATTTCTTTTGAACTGGTATGGTGAAGGCTGTTGTGTAGGTCAGTGGTGTCGTGGTGCCTGGAGAAGTGGGTATTCAGTACTCTAATTTAGTAAAACATTTTCCAAACGGCCCAGAGAAGGAAAGGCACCCTGGATAATAGTAGACCAACACAAGCAGTACTGTTCAGTAGGATAATAGTAGACCAACCCAAGCTGTACTGTTCAGTAGGATAATAGTAGACCAACCCAAGCAGTACTGTTCAGTAGGATAATAGTAGAACAACCCAAGCTGTACTGTTCAGTAGGATAATAGTAGACCAACCCAAGCTGTACTGTTCAGTAGGATAATAGTAGATCAACCCAAGCTGTACTGTTCAGTAGGATAATAGTAGACCAACCCAAGCTGTACTGTTCAGTGGGATAATAGTAGATCAACCCAAGCTGTACTGCTCAGTAGGATAATAGTAGACCAACCCAAGCTGTACTGTTCAGTAGGATAATAGTAGACCAACCCAGACTGTACTGTTCAGTAGGATAATAGTAGACCAACACAAGCTGTACTGTTCAGTAGGATAATAGTAGACCAACCCAAGCTGTACTGTTCAGTGGGATAATAGTAGACCAACCCAAGCTGTACTGTTCAGTAGGATAATAGTAGACCAACCCAAGCTGTACTGTTCAGTGGGATAATAGTAGACCAACCCAAGCAGTACTGTTCAGTAGGATAATAGTAGACCAACACAAGCTGTACTGTTCAGTAGGATAATAGTAGACCAACCCAAGCAGTACTGTTCAGTAGGATAATAGTAGACCAACCCAAGCTGTACTGTTCAGTAGGATAATAGTAGACCAACACAAGCAGTACTGTTCAGTAGGATAATAGTAGACCAACCCAAGCTGTATTGTTCAGTAGGATAATAGTAGACCAACCCAAGCTGTACTGTTCAGTAGGATAATAGTAGATCAACCCAAGCTGTACTGTTCAGTAGGATAATAGTAGACCAACCCAAGCTGTACTGTTCAGTAGGATAATAGTAGACCAACACAAGCAGTACTGTTCAGTAGGATAATAGTAGACCAACCCAAGCAGTACTGTTCAGTAGGATAATAGTAGACCAACCCAAGCTGTACTGTTCAGTAGGATAATAGTAGACCAACCCAAGCAGTACTGTTCAGTAGGATAATAGTAGACCAACCCAAGCTGTACTGTTCAGTAGGATAATAGTAGACCAACCCAAGCTGTACTGTTCAGTGGATAATAGTAGACCAACCCAAGCTGTACTGTTCAGTAGGATAATAGTAGACCAACCCAAGCTGTACTCTTCAGTGGGATAATAGTAGACCAACCCAAGCTGTACTGTTCAGTAGGATAATAGTAGACCAACCCAAGCTGTACTGTTCAGTAGGATAATAGTAGACCAACCCAAGCTGTACTGTTCAGTAGGATAATAGTAGACCAACCCAAGCTGTACTGTTCAGTAGGATAATAGTAGACCAACCCAAGCTGTACTGTTCATTAGGATAATAGTAGACCAACCCAAGCTGTACTGTTCAGTAGGATAATAGTAGACCAACACAAGCTGTACTGTTCAGTATGATAATAGTAGACCAACCCAAGCTGTACTGTTCAGTAGGATAATAGTAGACCAACCCAAGCTGTACTGTTCAGTGGGATAATAGTAGACCAACCCAAGCTGTACTGTTCAGTAGGATAATAGTAGACCAACACAAGCAGTACTGTTCAGTAGGATAATAGTAGACCAACCCAAGCTGTACTGTTCAGTAGGATAATAGTAGACCAACCCAAGCTGTACTGTTCAGTAGGATAATAGTAGATCAACCCAAGCTGTACTGTTCAGTAGGATAATAGTAGACCAACCCAAGCTGTACTGTTCAGTAGGATAATAGTAGACCAACACAAGCAGTACTGTTCAGTAGGATAATAGTAGACCAACCCAAGCAGTACTGTTCAGTAGGATAATAGTAGACCAACCCAAGCTGTACTGTTCAGTAGGATAATAGTAGACCAACCCAAGCAGTACTGTTCAGTAGGATAATAGTAGACCAACCCAAGCTGTACTGTTCAGTAGGATAATAGTAGACCAACCCAAGCTGTACTGTTCAGTAGGATAATAGTAGACCAACCCAAGCTGTACTGTTCAGTAGGATAATAGTAGACCAACCCAAGCTGTACTGTTCAGTAGGATAATAGTAGACCAACCCAAGCTGTACTGTTCAGTAGGATAATAGTAGACCAACCCAAGCTGTACTGTTCAGTAGGATAATAGTAGACCAACCCAAGCTGTACTGTTCAGTAGGATAATAGTAGACCAACCCAAGCACTACTGTTCAGTAGGATAATAGTAGACCAACACAAGCAGTACTGTTCAGTAGGATAATAGTAGACCAACCCAAGCAGTACTGTTCAGTAGGATAATAGTAGACCAACCCAAGCTGTACTGTTCAGTAGGATAATAGTAGACCAACCCAAGCTGTACTGTTCAGTAGGATAATAGTAGACCAACCCAAGCTGTACTGTTCAGTGGGATAATAGTAGACCAACCCAAGCTGTACTGTTCAGTAGGATAATAGTAGACCAACCCAAGCTGTACTGTTCAGTAGGATAATAGTAGACCAACCCAAGCTGTACTGTTCAGTAGGATAATAGTAGACCAACCCAAGCTGTACTGTTCAGTAGGATAATAGTAGACCAACCCAAGCTGTACTGTTCAGTAGGATAATAGTAGACCAACCCAAGCTGTACTGTTCAGTAGGATAATAGTAGACCAACCCAAGCTGTACTGTTCATTAGGATAATAGTAGACCAACCCAAGCTGTACTGTTCAGTAGGATAATAGTAGACCAACACAAGCTGTACTGTTCAGTATGATAATAGTAGACCAACCCAAGCTGTACTGTTCAGTAGGATAATAGTAGAGACCAACCCAAGCTGTACTGTTCAGTGGGATAATAGTAGACCAACCCAAGCTGTACTGTTCAGTAGGATAATAGTAGACCAACACAAGCAGTACTGTTCAGTAGGATAATAGTAGACCAACCCAAGCTGTACTGTTCAGTAGGATAATAGTAGACCAACCCAAGCTGTACTGTTCAGTAGGATAATAGTAGATCAACCCAAGCTGTACTGTTCAGTAGGATAATAGTAGACCAACCCAAGCTGTACTGTTCAGTAGGATAATAGTAGACCAACACAAGCAGTACTGTTCAGTAGGATAATAGTAGACCAACCCAAGCAGTACTGTTCAGTAGGATAATAGTAGACCAACCCAAGCTGTACTGTTCAGTAGGATAATAGTAGACCAACCCAAGCAGTACTGTTCAGTAGGATAATAGTAGACCAACCCAAGCTGTACTGTTCAGTAGGATAATAGTAGACCAACCCAAGCTGTACTGTTCAGTAGGATAATAGTAGACCAACCCAAGCTGTACTGTTCATTAGGATAATAGTAGACCAACCCAAGCTGTACTGTTCAGTAGGATAATAGTAGACCAACCCAAGCTGTACTGTTCAGTAGGATAATAGTAGACCAACCCAAGCTGTACTGTTCAGTAGGATAATAGTAGACCAACCCAAGCTGTACTGTTCAGTAGGATAATAGTAGACCAACCCAAGCTGTACTGTTCAGTAGGATAATAGTAGACCAACCCAAGCTATTATTGAGACAGATAATCTGACGAAGAAACAGGTTTCAGAATTTATCTCATTTTTATCTCAGGTTTTCGTTCTCAAAGTCAGACTTTTTTAAACAGAAAAACAATACAATTGTTCTAAAGTTCTATGTTTATAACAATGATTAAACCACATTAGGAGACCACTTTTGTATTAGCAGTTTGAGTTTTGGGAAAAATCTAAGAAATGTAGATTTGAGAGTAGTTCCCCTTCAATTCAAGTGTGAACCTGTAGTACAGACACCTAGCACTATTGTTGTATTAGCAGTGTTTATATAGTACAGACACCTAGCACTATTGTTGTATTAGCAGTGTTTATATAGTACAGACACCTAGCACTATTGTTGTATTAGCAGTGTTTATATAGTACAGACACCTAGCACTATTGTTGTATTAGCAGTGTTTATATAGTACAGACACCTAGCACTATTGTTGTATTAGCAGTGTTTATATAGTACAGACACCTAGCACTATTGTTGTATTAGCAGTGTTTATATAGTACAGACACCTAGCACTATTGTTGTATTAGCAGTGTTTATATAGTACAGACACCTAGCACTATTGTTGTATTAGCAGTGTTTATATAGTACAGACACCTAGCACTATTGTTGGATTAGCAGTGTTTATATAGTACAGACACCTAGCACTATTGTTGTATTAGCAGTGTTTCTATAGTACAGACACCTAGCACTATTGTTGTATTAGCAGTGTTTCTACAGTACAGACACCTAGCACTATTGTTGTATGAGCAGTGTTTATATAGTACAGACACCTAGCACTATTGTTGTATTAGCAGTGTTTATATAGTACAGACACCTAGCACTATTGTTGTATTAGCAGTGTTTCTATAGTACAGACACCTAGCACTATTGTTGTATTAGCAGTGTTTCTATAGTACAGACACCTAGCACTATTGTTGTATTAGCAGTGTTTCTATAGTACAGACACCTAGCACTATTGTTGTATGAGCAGTGTTTATATAGTACAGACACCTAGCACTATTGTTGTATTAGCAGTGTTTCTATAGTACAGACACCTAGCACTATTGTTGTATTAGCAGTGTTTCTATAGTACAGACACCTAGTGGAACCAACTTCACATCGCCCCCCAAAAGAAAGTCACACGGACACACTTCAGGTTGACTCAGTTTTTATCTGCAGTAAAAGATATCAAATAGTGATGACAGGCATTGACAGGACAGTCACAGCCACACGTTCACTGGTTAGGTAGGACACAAGATATCTGTTAGATAGGAGCAACAGTAGTGTGGCCACACCTGATACTGCCTGTTACTTTTGATTTTGACCCCCCCCCCCTTTGTTCAGGGACACATATTACACTTATGTTCGTCACATGTCTGTGGAATTTGTTCAGGTATGTCTTAGTTGTTGAATCTTGTTAAGTTCAAACAAATATTTACGCATGTTAAGTTTGCTGAAAATAAAGGCAGTTGACAGTGAGAGGAGTTTAGTTCTTACTGACAGACTGGGTTGGTAGAAGGAGACAGGGGAGGAGAGAGAGATGAGAGAGAGAGAGAGATAGGACTTATTGACAGACTGAGTTGGTAGAAGGAGACAGGGGAGGAGGGAGAGATGAGAGAGAGAGAGAGAGAGAGAGAGAGAGAGAGAGAGAGAGAGAGAGAGAGAGACTTATTGAAAGACTGAGTTGGTAGAAGGAGACAGGGAGGAGGGAGAGATAGACTGACATTTAAATCAGCTGAATATATTTTCATCACTGACTTCTCACCAGTGATGTCATCATAGCCAGTAACATTTTCCTCTCTTGGCCCAGCCTGACCCTGACATATAGCATCAGGCCTGTTGAGTTTACTTGGGTAACAGACCTCTAGCTTCTACACCACATCCCCCCTTCTCCTGCTCTAACATGAGACCTCATCAGTACTCATTTTGGGTGCTGGTACTGTTTATATTTAGGTGCTGGAACATTAAGCCAATATTATATAAGAGGTGAACTCAAGCAGTAGAAAGTTAGAGGTGATATTATAGCACACTATGTGTAACTCTGCTGCTCTGTCAGCAGTTTCCTGTGGAGTTTTTCAAATGTCAGTCTTTCCTGTAGGTGGGTGTGTTTAACTGACTTTAACTGATCTTATCTGCTTGAAGTTTTGTCACATCATGTAAGTGAGGAAGAGATGAGATAGAAGTCATATAGCCTAGCAATATTTCTCAGGAGGAGGAGGAGGAGGAGGAGAGAGAGAGAGAAAGAGAGAGAGAGAGAGAGAGAGGGGACTTACTGACAGACTGGGTTGAGAGAAGGAGACAAGGGAGGAGGAAGAGAGAGGACATACTGACAGACTGGGTTGAGAGAAGGAGACAAGGGAGGAGGAAGAGAGATGAGTGAAACTCAGCAAAAAAAGAAATGTCCCTTTTTCAGGACCCTGTCTTTCAAAGGTCATTCGTAAAAAATCCAAATAACTACACAGATCTTCATTGTAAAGGGTTTAACACTGTTTTTAATGCTTGTTCAGTGACCCATAAACAATTAATGAACATGTACCTGAGGAACGGTCATTAAGACACTAACAGCTTACAGATGGTAGGCAATTAAGGTCACTGTTATGAAAACTTAGGACACTAAAGAGGCCTTTCTACTGACTCTGAAAAACACCAAAAGAAAGATGCCCAGGCTCCCTGCTCATCTTCCTGAACATGCCTTAGGCATGCTGCAAGGATGCATGACAACTGCAAATGTGGCAAGGGCAATAAATTGTGAGACGCCTAAGACAGCTCTCCAGGGAGACAGGATGGACAGCTGATGATCCTCGCAGTGGCAGACCACGTGTAACAACACCTGCACAGGATCGGTACATCCGAACATCACACCTACGGGACAGGTACAGAATGGCAACAACAACTGCCAGAGTTACACCAGGAATACACAATCCCTCCATCAGTGCTCAGACTGTCCGCAATAGGCTGAGAGAGGCTGGACTGAGGGCTTGTAGGCCTGTTGTAACGCAGGTCCACACCAGACATCACTGGCAAAAACGTCGCTTATGGGCACAAAACCACCGTCACTGGACCAGACAGGACTGGCAAAAGTGCTCTTCACTGATGAGTGGCGGTTTTGTCTCACCAGGGGTGAGGAAGGAATGAGCATTACACCGAGGCCTGTACTCTGGAGGGGATCGATTGGAGGTGGAGGGTCTGTCATGGTCTGGGGCGGTGTGTCACAGCATCATTGGACTGAGCTTGTTGTCATTGCAGGTTGTCTCAATACTGTGCGTTACAGGGAAGACATCCTCCTCCCTCATGTGGTACCCTTCCTGCAGGCTGATCCTGACATGACCATCCATTATGACAATGGCACCAGCCATACTGCTCGTTCTGTGCGTGATTTCCTGCAAGTCTGGAATATCAGTGTTCTGCCATGGCCAACGAAGAGCCCGGATCTCAATCCCATTGAGCACGTCTGGGACCTGTTGGATCGGAGCGTGAGGGCTTGGGCCATTCCCCCCAGAAATGTCTGGGAACTTGCAGGTGCCTTGGTGGAAGAGTGGGGTAACATCTCACAGCAAGAACTGGGAAATCTGGTGCAGTCCATGAGGAGTAGATGCACTGCAGTACTTAATGCAGCTGGTGGCCACACCTGATACTGCCTGTTACTTTTGATTTTGACCCCTCCCCCCTTTGTTCAGGGACACTTACTGACAGACTGGGTTGGTAGAATGAGATGGGGGAGGAGAGAGTTTTTGGTGTGGGGGGGGAAAGGGGCTGTCGGTAGAGTGAGTATAGGAGAAGGGGCTGTCGGTAGAGTGAGTATAGGAGAAGGGGCTGTCTGTAGAGTGAGTAAAGGAGAAGGGGCTGTCGGTAGAGTGAGTATAGGAGAAGGAGCTGTCGGTAGAGTGAGTATAGGAGAAGGGGCTGTCGGTAGAGTGAGTATAGGAGAAGGAGCTGTCGGTAGAGTGAGTAAAGGAGAAGGGGCTGTCGGTAGAGTGAGTATAGGAGAAGGGGCTGTCGGTAGAGTGAGTATAGAAGGGGTTGTCGGTAGAGTGAGTATAGGAGAAGGGGCTGTCGGTAGAGTGAGTATAGGAGAAGGGGCTGTCGGTAGAGTGAGTATAGGAGAAGGGGCTGTCGGTAGAGTGAGTATAGGAGAAGGGGCTGTCGGTAGAGTGAGTATAGGAGAAGGGGCTGTCGGTAGAGTGAGTATAGGAGAAGGGGCTGTCGGTAGAGTGAGTATAGGACAAGGGGTTGTCGGTAGAGTGAGTATAGAAGGGGCTGTCGGTAGAGTGAGTATAGAAGGGGCTGTCGGTAGAGTGAGTAAAGGAGAAGGGGCTGTCGGTAGAGTGAGTATAGGAGAAGGGGCTGTCGGTAGAGTGAGTATAGGACAAGGGGTTGCCGGTAGAGTGAGTATAGAAGGGGCTGTCGGTAGAGTGAGTATAGAAGGGGCTGTCGGTAGAGTGAGTATAGAAGGGGCTGTCGGTAGAGTGAGTATAGGAGAAGGGGTTGTCGGTAGAGTGAGTATAGGAGAAGGGGTTGTCGGTAGAGTGAGTATAGGAGAAGGGGTTGTCGGTAGAGTGAGTATAGGAGAAGGGGTTGTCGGTAGAGTGAGTATAGGAGAAGGGGTTGTCGGTAGAGTGAGTATAGGAGAAGGGGCTGTCGGTAGAGTGAGTATAGGAGAAGGGGTTGTCGGTAGAGTGAGTATAGGAGAAGGGGTTGTCGGTAGAGTGAGTATAGGAGAAGGGGTTGTCGGTAGAGTGAGTATAGGAGAAGGGGTTGTCGGTAGAGTGAGTATAGGAGAAGGAGCTGTCGGTAGAGTGAGTATAGGACAAGGGGTTGTCGGTAGAGTGAGTATAGAAGGGGCTGTCGGTAGAGTGAGTATAGAATGGGCTGTCGGTATAGTGAGTATAGAAGGGGCTGTCGGTATAGTGAGTATAGAAGGGGCTGTCGGTAGAGTGAGTATAAGAGAAGGGGTTGTCGGTAGAGTGAGTATAGGAGAAGGGGCTGTCGGTAGAGTGAGTATAGGAGAAGGGGCTGTCGGTAGAGTGAGTAAAGGAGAAGGGGCTGTCGGTAGAGTGAGTATAGAAGGGGCTGTCGGTAGAGTGAGTATAGAAGGGGCTGTCGGTAGAGTGAGTATAGAAGGGGCTGTCGGTAGAGTGAGTATAGGAGAAGGGGTTATCGGTAGAGTGAGTATAGGAGAAGGGGTTGTCGGTAGAGTGAGTATAGGAGAAGGAGCTGTCGGTAGAGTGAGTAAAGGAGAAGGGGCTGTCGGTAGAGTGAGTATAGGAGACGGGGCTGTCGGTAGAGTGAGTATAGGACAGGGGCTGTCGGTAGAGTGAGTATAGGAGAAGGGGCTGTCGGTAGAGTGAGTATAGGAGAAGGGGCTGTCGGTAGAGTGAGTATAGGAGAAGGGGCTGTCGGTAGAGTGAGTATAGGAGACGGGGCTGTCGGTAGAGTGAGTATAGGAGAAGGGGCTGTCGGTAGAGTGAGTATAGGAGAAGGGGCTGTCGGTAGAGTGAGTATAGGAGAAGGGGCTGTCAGTAGAGTGAGTATAGGAGAAGGGGCTGTCGGTAGAGTGAGTATAGGAGAAGGGGTTGTCGGTAGAGTGAGTATAGGAGAAGGGGTTGTCGGTAGAGTGAGTATAGGAGAAGGGGTTGTCGGTAGAGTGAGTATAGGAGAAGGGGTTGTCGGTAGAGCCGAGGAGAAAAGCCAGAGACCGTCGGAGAGGCAATGGAGCTTTTGGAGGAGGGAGATCGGAGAGAGATGTTGGTTCGGTGTATTTTGCACCGCACTCGCCCTGAAGAGCATGTCATCAGTCCGGTGCCACCTGTGCCGGCTCCACGCACTCGTCCACCAGTGCAACATTCCAGAGCCTCCAGCGACGGTCAACATTCCAGAGCCTTCAGCGACGGTCAACATTCCAGAGCCTTCAGCGATGGTCAACATTCCAGAGCCTCCAGCGACGGTCAACGGTCCAGAGCCTCCAGCGACGGTCAACATTCCAGAGCCTCCAGCGACGGTCAACATTCCAGAGCCTCCAGCGATGGTCAACGGTCCAGAGCCTTCAGCGATGGTCAACATTCCAGAGCCTCCAGCGACGGTCAACATTCCAGAGCCTCCAGCGATGGTCAACGGTCCAGAGCCTTCAGCGATGGTCAACATTCCAGAGCCTTCAGCGACGGTCAACATTCCAGAGCCTCCAGCGACGTTCAACATTCCAGAGCCTCCAGCGATGGTCAACATTCCAGAGCCTTCAGCGACGGTCAACATTCCAGAGCCTTCAGCGATGGTCAACATTCCAGAGCCTCCAGTGATGGTCAACATTCCAGAGCCTTCAGCGACGGTCAACATTCCAGAGCCTTCAGCGACGGTCAACATTCCAGAGCCTTCAGCGACGGTCAACATTCCAGAGCCTTCAGCGACGGTCAACATTCCAGAGCCTTCATTGACGGTCAACATTCCAGAGCCTTCAGCGACGGTCAACATTCCAGAGCCTTCAGCGACGGTCAACATTCCAGAGCCTTCAGCGATGGTCAACGGTCCAGAGCCTTCAGCGATGGTCAACGGTCCAGAGCCTTCAGCGATGGTCAACGGTCCAGAGCCTCCAGCGATGGTCAACGGTCCAGAGCCTTCAGCGACGTTCAACATTCCAGAGCCTCCAGCGATGGTCAACATTCCAGAGCCTCCAGCGACGTTCAACATTTCAGAGCCTTCAGCGACGGTCAACATTCCAGAGCCTTCAGCGATGGTCAACATTCCAGAGCCTCCAGCGATGGTCAACATTCCAGAGCCTTCAGCGATGGTCAACATTCCAGAGCCTTCAGCGACGGTCAACATTCCAGAGCCTCCAGCAACGGTCAACATTCCAGAGCCTTCAGCGTCGGTCAACATTCCAGAGCCTTCAGCGACGGTCAACATTCCAGAGCCTTCAGCAACGGTCAACATTCCAGAGCCTTCAGCAACGGTCAACATTCCAGAGCCTTCAGCGTCGGTCAACATTCCAGAGCCTTCAGCAACGGTCAACATTCCAGAGCCTTCAGCGTCGGTCAACATTCCAGAGCCTTCAGCAACGGTCAACATTCCAGAGCCTTCAGCGTCGGTCAACATTCCAGAGCCTTCAGCGACGTTCAACATTCCAGAGTCTCCAGCGACGTTCAACATTCCAGAGCCTCCAGCGATGGTCAACGGTCCAGAGCCTTCAGCGATGGTCAACGGTCCAGAGCCTTCAGCGACGGTCAACGGTCCAGAGCCTCCAGCGATGGTCAACGGTCCAGAGCCTTCAGCGACGTTCAACATTCCAGAGCCTTCAGCGATGGTCAACGGTCCAGAGCCTTCAGCGACGTTCAACATTCCAGAGCCTTCAGCGACGGTCAACATTCCAGAGCCTTCAGCGATGGTCAACATTCCAGAGCCTCCAGCGATGGTCAACATTCCAGAGCCTTCAGCGACGGTCAACATTCCAGAGCCTTCAGCGATGGTCAACATTCCAGAGCCTTCAGCGATGGTCAACGGTCCAGAGCCTCCAGCGATGGTCAACGGTCCAGAGCCTTCAGCGATGGTCAACATTCCAGAGCCTTCAGCGATGGTCAACATTCCAGAGCCTTCAGCGATGGTCAACGGTCCAGAGCCTTCAGCGATGGTCAACATTCCAGAGCCTTCAGCGATGGTCAACGGTCCAGAGCCTTCAGCGACGGTCAACGGTCCAGAGCCTTCAGCGATGGTCAACGGTCCAGAGCCTCCAGCGATGGTCAACGGTCCAGAGCCTCCAGCGACGTTCAACATTCCAGAGCCTCCAGCGATGGTCAACGGTCCAGAGCCTTCAGCGATGGTCAACGGTCCAGAGCCTTCAGCGATGGTCAACGGTCCAGAGCCTTCAGCGACGGTCAACGGTCCAGAGCCTTCAGCGATGGTCAACGGTCCAGAGCCTCCAGCGACGTTCAACATTCCAGACCCTTCAGCGATGGTCAACATTCCAGAGCCTCCAGCGATGGTCAACATTCCAGAGCCTTCAGCGATGGTCAACATTCCAGAGCCTCCAGCGATGGTCAACATTCCAGAGCCTTCAGCGATGGTCAACATTCCAGAGCCTTCAGCGACGGTCAACGGTCCAGAGCCTTCAGCGACGGTCACGGTCCAGAGCCTTCAGCGATGGTCAACGGTCCAGAGCCTTCAGCGATGGTCAACATTCCAGAGCCTTCAGCGATGGTCAACGGTCCAGAGCCTTCAGCGATGGTCAACGGTCCAGAGCCTCCACCGATGGTCAACATTCCAGAGCCTTCAGCGATGGTCAACGGTCCAGAGCCTTCAGCGATGGTCAACGGTCCAGAGCCTTCAGCGATGGTCAACATTCCAGAGCCTTCAGCGATGGTCAACATTCCAGAGCCTTCAGCGATGGTCAACGGTCCAGAGCCTTCAGCGATGGTCAACGGTCCAGAGCCTTCAGCGACGGTCAACGGTCCAGAGCCTCCAGCGATGTTCCACGGCTCGGAGCTTCCTGCGCTGGTGCCACGGCTGGAGTCTTCCTCTGCGCCAGTGCCCAGTCCAGGCACGGCTTTCAGCCCAGCTTCATGGCCGGATCTGCGGTCTGAGCGGGTGCTTCGTCCCTCAACAGGGCCGCCACCGAAGCTAGTTGCCAACCCAAACACTCCCCATCCAGGTTCAGGTTTTGCTGTCGGAGTTTGTAACTTTGGCGGAGGGGGGATGTCACGCCCTGACCATAGGGTTCTGACATCAGCTGACCATCAGCTGCCCCCAGGGTTCTCTATGGTGCAAAAGGTCAGAGCTTGACTTGGGGGATGTTCTAGTCTTGAATTTCTATGTTGGTGTGAGTATGGTTCCCAATTGGAGGCAGCTGATGATCGTTGCCTCTAATTGGGGATGATCCTTAGTGTGGTCCTTTTCCCACCTGTGTTTGTGGGATATTGTTCCGTTTTGGTTTAGTGCTCTATGCGCTACGAACTTCACGTTCATTTATTCTTTGTTGTTTTTTGAAGGTTCACTTCAATAAATATGTGGAACTCTACTCACGCTGCACCTTGGTCCGCTCATTATGTATACAACAAACGTGATACTCACTCACTGACAGACTGGGTTGGTAGAAGGAGACAGGGGAGGAGGGAGAGAGAGATGAGAGAGATAGGACTTATTGACAGACTGGGTTGGTAGAATGAGACGAGGAGGGAGAGAGAGGGGAGAGAGAGGTGAGAGAGATAGGACGTATTGACATACTGAGTTGGTAGAAGGAGACAGGGGAGGAGAGAGAGAGCGATGAGAGAGAGAGATAGGACTTATTGACAGACTGAGTTGGTAGAAGGAGACAGGGGAGGAGAGAGAGAGAGATGAGAGAGAGAGAGATAGGACTTATGACAGACTGGGTTGGTAGAAGGAGACAGGGGAGGAGGGAGAGAGAGGTGAGAGAGATAGGACTTATTGACAGACAGGGTTGGTAGAAGAAGACAGGGGAGGAGAGAGAGAGACAAACATTTAAACCAACTGAATATATTTGTATCACTGACTTCTCACCAGTGATGTCATCATAACCAGTAACCTGTTCCTCTCTTGGGTCTTAGTGGAACATTAAGCCAATATTCTATAAGAGGTGAACTCAAGCAGTAGAAAGTTAGAGGTGATATTATAGCACACTATGTGTAACTTTGTTGCTCTGTCAGCAGTTTCCTGTGGAGTTTTCTAATGCCAGTGTTTCCTGTAGGTTGGTGGGTTTAACTGATCTTATCTGCTTAGTTTGTCACGTCATAGAAGTAAGGAAGTAATGAGATAGAAGTCATATAGTCTAGCAGTATTTCTCACTCTTCGGTCCTCTCTTTATGACAGTAGACTTGTTTCGTCAGTGGAGCTCAAGTTAGAGGCAGATATGATACCTGCAGTGGTACTGATGACCCTGTTGTGGAGCACAGGTAAGATGCTGTTATACTGATATACACGTGTGACAGTAATTGCAGGGTTAGTAAAATAACATACAACTGGAAGCAGACAGTAAAAATGTGTCTCAAAGCAGGACAATGATGTGATCACCTGTAAATGTACTTTACTGTAGTCTAACTGTCCATCTGGGGACAGGCACTAATGTCAGTTAAGTTGTGATAGTGTCCTGCATCTGACTGTTGTATATTCAGTGTGTCAATGATTGATTGTATCTGTCTCTATGTAAATGAATGAGGGTATGTATGATGTATTATATATTATATTGGTGTTATGTTAGAGTAGGAGAAGGGAGGGGTGTATATGATAGAGGTCTATGAGCTGAGTCAAGATCAACATGCGTGAGAGAGAGAGAGAGAGAGAGAGAGAGAGAGAGAGAGAGAGAGAGAGAGAGATGAGCAGCGTGAGAGGGAGGGGAGAGTAGTGGAGGGGAGGGGACAGAGGAGGGGAGGGGAGAGAGAAGGGAGGGTGGAGAAGTAGAGGGGAGAGAGATTTTTGGAGGAGAGAGAATGATAGAGAAGGGGAGGGGATATTTGTGGAGGAGAGAGAAATTGTCAAGGTAGGGCTCCACTAAGGCCCTCTCAGTCAGCCGGCTCCACGAGGGCCCTATCAGCCAACCTGCTCCACTAGGGCCCTCTCAGTCAGCTGGCTCCACTAGGGCCCTCTCAGTCAGCTGGCTCCACTCGGGCCCTCTCAGCCAACCTGCTCCACTAGGGCCCTCTCAGTCAGCTGGCTCCACTAGGGCCCTCTCAGTCAGCTGGCTCCACTAGGGCCCTCTCAGTCAGCTGGCTCCACTAGGGCCCTCTCAGCCAGCTTGCTCCACTAGGGCCCTCTCAGTCAGCCGGCTCCACTAGGGCCCTCTCAGCCAGCTGGCTCCACTAGGGCCCTCTCAGTCAGCCGGCTCCACTAGGGCCCTCTCAGCCAGCTGGCTCCACTAGGGCCCTCTCAGCCAGTCGGCTCCACTATGGCCCTCTCAGCCAGCTGGCTCCATTAGGGCCCTCTCAGTCACCTGGCTCCACTAGGGCCCTCTCAGCCAACCTGCTCCACTAGGGCCCTCTCAGTCAGCTGGCTCCACTAGGGCCCTCTCAGTCAGCTGGCTCCACTAGGGCCCTCTCAGCCAGCTGGCTCCACTAGGGCCCTCTCAGTCAGCTGGCTCCACTAGGGCCCTACCAGCCAGCTGGCTCCACGAGGGCCCTCTCAGTCCCCTGGCTCCACTAGGGCCCTCTCAACCAGCTTGCTCCACTAGGGCCCTCTCAGTCAGCCGGCTCCACTAAGGCCCTCTCAGTCAGCTGTCTCCACTAGGGCCCTCTCAGTCAGCTGGCTCCACAAAGGCCCTCTCAACCAGCTTGCTCCACTAGGGCCCTCTCAGTCAGCCGGCTCCACTAGGGCCCTCTCAGCCAGCTGGCTCCACTAAGGCCCTCTCAGTCAGCTGGCTCCACTAAGGCCCTCTCAACCAGCTGGCTCCACTAAGAACCTCTCAGTCAGCCGGCTCCACTAGGGCCCTCTCAGTCAGCCGGCTCCACAAAGGCCTTCTCAACCAGCTTGCTCCACTAGGGCCCTCTCAGTCAGCTGGCTCCACTAGGGCCCTCTCAGCCAGCTGGCTCCACTAAGGCCCTCTCAGCCAGCCGGCTCCACTAAGGCCCTCTCAGCCAGCCGGCTCCACTAGGACCCTCTCAGCCACCTGGCTCCACTAGGGCCCTCTCAGCCACCTGGCTCCACTAGGGCCCTCTCAGCCAGCTTGCTCCACTAGGGCCCTCTCATTCAGCTGGCTCCACTAAGGCCCTCTCAGTCAGCTGGCTCCACAAAGGCCCTCTCAACCAGCTTGCTCCACTAAGGCCCTCTCAGTCAGCCGGCTCCACTAGGGCCCTCTCAGTCAGCCGGCTCCACAAAGGCCTTCTCAACCAGCTTGCTCCACTAAGGCCCTCTCAGTCAGCTGGCTCCACTAAGGCCCTCTCAGCCAGCTGGCTCCACTAGGACCCTCTCAGCCACCTGGCTCCACTAGGGCCCTCTCAGTCAGCTGGCTCCACTCGGGCCCTCTCAGTCAGCTGGCTCCACTAGGGCCCTCTCAGCCAGCTTCCTCCACTAGGGCCCTCTCAGTCAGCTGGCTCTACTCGGGCCCTCTCAGCCAGCTTCCTCCACTAGGGCCCTCTCAGCCAGCTTCCTCCACTAGGGCCCTCTCAGTCAGCTGGCTCTACTCGGGCCCTCTCAGCCAGCTTCCTCCACTAGGGCCCTCTCAGCCAGCTGGCTCCACTCGGGCCCTCTCAGCCAGCTTCCTCCACTAGGGCCCTCTCAGTCAGCTGGCTCCACTCGGGCCCTCTCAGTCAGCTGGCTCCACTCGGGCCCTCTCAGCCAGCTTCCTCCACTAGGGCCCTCTCAGTCAGCTGGCTCCACTCGGGCCCTCTCAGCCAGCTTCCTCCACTAGGGCCCTCTCAGTCAGCTGGCTCCACTCGGGCCCTCTCAGTCAGCTGGCTCCACTCGGGCCCTCTCAGCCAGCTTCCTCCACTAGGGCCCTCTCAGTCAGCTGGCTCCACTCGGGCCCTCTCAGCCAGCTTCCTCCACTAGGGCCCTCTCAGCCAGCTTCCTCCACTAGGGCCCTCTCAGCCAGCTTCCTCCACTAGGGCCCTCTCAGTCAGCTGGCTCCACTAGGGCCCTCTCAGTCAGCTGGCTCCACTCGGGCCCTCTCAGCCAGCTGGTGTGTGTAGGAGAGTGTGAGATGTGTGAACAAAACGTAGAAGTACAAATGACATGATTGAACACTGTGGTATTTTACCTAACAGATACGGGAGCTTGTCAATATTATATTTGTTTTCAAATGATTTTGGGGTCTTTGTAATCTGAGGGAAACACGTGTCTCTTTTATCATAGTACATTTGGCAGGTTAGGAAGTGCAGCTCAGTTTCCACCTCATTTTGTGGGCAGTGGGCACATAGCCTGTCTTCTCTCTGCCTATGATGACCTCTCTCAATAGCAAGGCTATGCTCACTGAGTCTGTAGTGTCCATTTTTTTCTCCGTTTTTTCTCAGTCACGATGGTCAGATAGTTTGCCATCGTTTATGTATGTTTGGTTATAATTTGTTTGGGCCAGACTGTCTGAGTTCTGTCCTGAGGCTTTGTTGGGTTAGTAGTGGTTTGTGAACTTAGCTTCAGGACCAGCTGGATGAAGGGACTTTTATCAATGTTCATCTCTTGGTATTTCAGTGCTGGTCTCTTGTTTTTATGTGGTTATAGACATTGAAGACTTGTTTCTTGATATTAATTAGTGATGGATATTAATTAGTGATGGATATTAATTAGTGATGGATATTAATTAGTGATGGATATTAATTAGTGATGCATATCAATTAGTGAGGGATATTAATTAGTGGTGGATATTAATTAGTGATGGACATCAATTAGTGAGGGATATTAATTAGTGGTGGATATTAATTAGTGATGGATATTAATTAGTGATGGATATTAATTAGTGATGGATATTAATTAGTGGTGGATATTAATTAGTGATGGATATTAATTAGTGATGGGTATTAATTAGTGATGGATATTAATTAGTGATGGATATTAATTAGTGATGGATATTAATTAGTGATGGATATTAATTAGTGATGCATATTAATTAGTGATGGATATTAATTAGTGGTGGATATTAATTAGTGATGGATATTAATTAGTGATGTCTAGTACATAACTCAACTCTCTCCCTGACCCCCACCAGTCTAGTACATAACTCAACTCTCTCCCTGACCCCCACCAGTCTAGTACATAACTCAACTCTCTCCCTGACCCCCACCAGTCTAGTACATAACTCAACTCTCTCCCTGACCCCCACCAGTCTAGTACATAACTCAACTCTCTCCCTGACCCCCACCAGTCTAGTACATAACTCAACTCTCTCCCTGACCCCCACCAGTCTATTACATAACTCAACTCTCTCTCCCCGACCCCCACCAGTCTAGTACATAACTCAACTCTCTCCCTGACCCCCACCAGTCTAGTACATAACTCAACTCTCTCCCCAACCCCACCAGTCTAGTGCATAACTCAACTCTCTCCCTGACCCCCACCAGTCTATTACATAACTCAACTCTCTCTCCCCGACCCCCACCAGTCTAGTACATAACTCAACTCTCTCCCTGACCCAAACCAGTCTAGTACATAACTCAACTCTCTCCCTGTCCCAAACCAGTCTAGTACATAACTCAACTCTCTCTCCAGTCCCCACCAGTCTACTTCACAACTCAACTCTCTCCCCGACCCCCATCAGTCTAGTACATAACTGAACTCTCTAAAAAGTTAGAGGGAACATTGGTGATGGTGTCATGATTCTGACTGTTGTATATTCAGTGTGTCAATGATTGATTGTTTCTGTCACTATGTAAATGAATGAGAGTATATATTATGTATGTATTTAATATTGGTGTAATGTCAGAGTAGGAGAAGGGAGGGGTGTAGATGCTACCCAAAAATGGAGCCCAAAAGGGTTCTACCTGGAACTAAAAAGGGTTCTCCTGTGGGGACCGCGGAAGAATCCTTCTAGGTTCTAGAGAGAACCTTTTATTCAGAGTGTGGGTGTCACGCCCTGACCTTAGAGAGCCTTGATTATTCTCTATTTGGTGAGGTCAAGGTGTGACTTGGGTGGGCAAATCTATGTTTCTATTTCTTTGTTGGCCTCGTATGGATCCCAATCAGAGGCAGCTGTTTATCGTTGTCTCGGATTGGGGATCATACTTAGGCAGCCCTTTCTCTCACCTTAGATTGTGGTATCTTGTTTTTGTATAGTTGCTGTGTTAGCGCTACAAAACTTTACGTGTCGTTTATCTCTCTTGTTTTTTGGTGATCATTTAATAAATGTATGATGTACGCCCACCACGCTGCACCTTGGTCTAATCCATCTTTCAACAAACGTAACAGTAGAACTATATTGCTGTAGTGGTTCTTTGGTTTTCTGTTAAACAAAATGGTTCCTTGGTTCTGGTAAGTTAAAAGATCATCAGAAATACTATGAAACATCCCCAAGACAATAATGAAATTGACAAAATCATAAATGTTATGAAATAAAACAAAACTTGTTGAACAAGTGGAGCAATTTGAATTGAAATGACAGTAAAACAACATTGTAGATGATAAAAGATTTGAATTCAAGTTTAACATTTACTGGTTGTGATAAAGTGCATTCAGAAAGTATTCAGACCTCTTGACTTTTAACACATTTTGGTATGTTACAGCCTTATTCCAAAATTCATTATATTGTTTATTTCCCCCCTTAGTCTACACACTATACCCCATAATGACATCACAATACCCCATAATGACATCACAATACCCCATGATGACATCACAATACCCCATAATGACATCACAATACCCCATAATGATATCACTATACCCCATAATGACATCACTATACCCCATAATGACATCACTATACCTCATAATGACATCACTATACCCCATAATGACATCACAATACCCCATAATGACATCACTATACCTCATAATAACATCACTAAACCCCATAATGGCATCACAATACCCCATAATGACATCACTATACCCCATAATGACATCACAACACCCCATAATGACATCACTATACCCCATAATGACATCACTAAACCCCATAATGGCATCACAATACCCCATAATGACATCACTATACCCCATAATGACATCACAATACCCCATAATGACATCACTATACCCCATAATGACATCACAATACCCCATAATGACATCACTATACCCCATAAGAAGATTAGAGAAAAGGAGAGGGGGAGAAGATGAGATGGGAAGGGGGAGAAGAGGGGAGGAGAAGAGGGGAGGAGAGGAGAGGGGGGGCTTAAAACAACACATGACCTGCAAACATGATATGATCCATGTGTGAGTACTAAAAGCACATGAATATAGTATATTTATTATATATGTGGGTTAATATATAAAGGTCATGTAGATGTTCATTTTTCTCTCACTTTCTCCACTGTCTCTCTCTTTCTCCTCAGATCTCCAGGCTCAAAGCGTCAGTCCACCAGGTAGGTAGAGTATAAATCTCCAGTGATTATAGCAGTTCAATATTAGTCAACTTTATTATCCCACATGGAGAAATTCATGTGTCCATACAAACCATTCTAAACCCCAATAACAAGTAGTGTTTTATGGAACTACTAATACTTGTCAACCACAAAGCATCACTGCTGTTAGAATAACAGAATCACTGTCATCATCTGTCCTCACCACTGTGTTTTCCTCTCTGCTGTTTACAGCTGAATACTCAGTCAGACTGGTGAATGGGACCACTTCCTGTTCTGGGACAGTGGAAGTCTTCTACAGAGGAGAGTGGTCAGGTCTATGTACTGGGTGGTGGGACATGATGCTAGAGGTTAAGGTTGTGTGTAGAGAGCTGAACTGTGGGAATCCTGTAGCTGAATCTAGAGGAGGTCTGATTGAAGATAGAAGAATAGGAGTCAGACTATTGAGATGTAGTGGAGATGAGTCTTCTATTAGACAGTGTGAATACATAGGAGGAAAACCTGGTGTCTGTTATGGCGCATATTATCATCATGTGACCTGTTCAGGTAAGAGACTCATAGACGTCATCCTGACCAACTGGCCCTCCAAATATACCTCCGCTGTCTTCAACCAGGATCTCAGCGATCACTGCCTCATCGCCTTATCCGCCACATTCATCACTGTCAAACGCTCCCTAAAACACTTCTGTGAGCAGGCCTTTCTAATCGACCTGGCCCGTGTATCCTGGAAGGACATTGACCTCATCCCGTTTTGAGGATGCCTGGTCATTCTTTAAAAGTAACTTCCTACCATTTTAGATAAGCATGCTAAAAATGCAGAACCAAGAACAGATACAGCCCTTGGTTCACTCCAGACCTGACTGCCCTCGACCAGCACAAAAACATCCTGTGGCGGACTGCAATAGCATCGAATAGCCCCGTGATATGCAACTGTTCAGGGAAGTCAGGAACCAATTCAGTCAGGAAAGCTAAGGCCAGCTTCTTCAGGCAGAAGTTTGCATCCTGTAACTCCAACTCCAAAAAGTTCTGGGACACTTCCATGGAGAACAAGAGCACCTCCTCCCAGCTGCCCACTGCACTGAGGCTAGGAAACACGGTCTCCACCGATAAATCCATGATTATCGAAAACTTCAATAAGCACTTCTCAACGGCTGGCCATGCCTTCCGCCTGGCTACTCCAACCTCGGCCAACAGCTCCGCCCCCCCCGTGTTCCTCACCCAAGCCTCTCCAGGTTCTCCTTTACCCAAATCCAGATAGCAGATGTTCTGAAAGAGCTGCAAAACCTGGACCTGCTGGGCTTGATAATCTGGACCCGCTATTTCTGAAACTATCTGCCGCCATTGAACCCCTATTACCAGCCTGTTCAACCTCTCTTTCATATCGTCTGAGATCCCCAAGGATTGAAAGCTGCCTCATCCCCCTCTTCAAAGGGGGAGACACCCTGGACCCAAACTGCTATAGACCTATATCCATCCTGCCCTGCCTATCTAAGGTCTTTGAAAGCCAAGTCAACAAACAGGTCACTGACCATCTCGAACCGTACCTTCTCCGCTGTGCAATCTGGTTTCCGAGCCGGTCACGGGTGCACCTCAGCCACACTCAAGGTACTAAATGATATCATAACCGCCATCGATAAAAGACAGTACTGTGCAGCCGTCTTCATCGACCTCGCAAGGCTTTCGACTCTGTCAATCACCAAATTCTTATCGGCAGACTCAACAGCCTCGGTTTTTCGGATGACTGCCTTGCCTGGTTCACCAATTACTTTGCAGACAGAGTTCAGTGTGTCAAATCGGAGGGCATGTTCCTCTGGCAGTCTCTATGGGGGTGCCACAGGGTTCAATTCTCGGCCGACTCTTTTCTCTGTATATATCAATGATGTTGCTCTTGCTGCGGGCGATTCCCTGATCCACCTCTACGCAGACGAACCATTCTATATACTTTCGGCCCGTCATTGGACACTGTGCTATCCAACCTCCAAACGAGCTTCAATGCCATACAGCACTCCTTCCGTGGCCTCCAACTGCTCCTAAACGCGAGTAAAACCAAATGCATGCTTTTCAACCGATCGCTGCCTGCACCCGCATGCCCGACTAGCATCACCACCCTGGATGGTTCCAACCTTGAATATGTGGACATCTATAAGTACCTAGGTGTCTGGCTAGACTGCAAACTCTCCTTCCAGACTCACATCAAACATCTCCAATCAAAAAAATCAAATCCAGAGTCGGCTTTCTATTCCGCAACAAAGCCTCCTTCACTCACGCTGCCAAGCTTACCCTAGTAAAACTGACTATCCTACCGATCCTCGACTTCGTGTCATCTGGGCTTCCAACACTCTACTCAGCAAACTGGATGCAGTCTGACAGTGCCATCCGTTTTGTCACTAAAGCACCTTATACCACCCACCACTGCGACTTGTATGCTCTAGTCGGCTGGCCCTCACTACATATTCGCGCCAGACCCACTGGCTCCAGGTCATCTACAAGTCCATGCTAGGTAAAGCTCCGCCTTATCTCAGTTCACTGGTCACGATGGCAACACCCATCCGTAGCACGCGCTCCAGCAGGTGTATCTCACTGATCATCCCTAAAGCCAACACCTCATTTGGCCGCCTTTGGTTCCAGTACTCTGCTGCCTGTGACTGGAACGAATTGCAAAATCGCTGAAGTTGGAGACTTTTATCTCCCTCACCAACTTCAAACATCAGCTATCCGAGCAGCTAACCGATCGCTGCAGCTGTACATAGTCTATTGGTAAATAGCTCACCCTTTTTCACCTACCTCATTCCCATACTGTTTTTATACTGTTTTTATTTATTTACTTTTCTGCTCTTTTGCACACCAATATCTCTACCTGTACATGCCCATCTGATCATTTATCACCAGTGTTAATCTGCAAAATTGTATTATTCGCCTACCTCCTCATGCCTTTTGCACACATTGTATATAGACTGCCCATTTTTTTCTACTGTGTTATTGACTTGCTAAATTGTTTACTCCATGTGTAACTCTGTGTTGTCTGTTCACACTGCTATGCTTTATCTTGGCCAGGTCGCAGTTGCAAATGAGAACTTGTTCTCAACTAGCCTACCTGGTTAAATAAAGGTGAAATAAAAAAATAAAATAAATAAAAAAATATTGAGAGATTTATTTATACATTATACAATATTACCATGTATCATGTTTTATGTGTTTTTATTTAATTTAAATAGAGGGAGAGATGTCAGATGTATTTAAACATTATATTTGTGTTTGTCATATTGGTTTATGGGAGATGTTCATGGGTAGATCATTGTAGTTCAGATGGTACTGAAGTGAAGCTGCCTGATGGATGTCCAGCTGTTTATTTTCTATAAAGTGAAGTGAACTTATTCCTGTCTCCTGCCTGCATTATTCCCAACCCGATCCTGAGTGACTAAGAACCCATTTCTACCTCTTACAGTATCAAACATAGCAAACTACTATCTTTTATCCAACATATTTGTGTTTAGTCCTTGACAGTGTCATCAACAAAACTGATTGAATGTTCAACCAACTCTTTTTCTCCAGAGTCTGTGCGGCTTGTGGATGGAGCTGGTCTCTGCTCTGGGAGAGTGGAGGTGAAGTCCAATCAGTCCTGGGCCTCAGTGTGTGAAGCTGACTTTGACCGGCAGGATGCAGAGGTAGTCTGTAGGGATGTTGGCTGTGGGGCTCCTGCAGCTCTACAGGGGGGGCTCTATGGAGAAGGTGAGGGTCAGACCTGGGATAAAGAGTTCCAGTGTAAAGGTAATGAGTCCCTTCTCCTGGACTGTGACACCTCAGACAGAGAGAACAACACCTGCCTACCTGGTAATGCTGTTGGACTCACCTGCTCAGGTAAGAAACAGTTTGTCACTCAGTCAACATTGTTTCTCACCTGGAGTGGAGAATATGAGAGATAATATAGGTGTGTTTTAGTGAGAAAATAGTAAGATTACTGTCTCTCTCTTTGCATTTCTCAGAGCCTGATGATGTGAGGCTGGTGGGAGGAGGCAGTCGCTGTGCTGGTGGAGTGGAGTGGTACGACCAGGGAGAGTGGAGGACTGTGGGAGCTGAGGACTGGGATGTAGCTGCAGTAGTGTGTAGACAGCTGGGTTGTGGCTCCACTGTTTCAGTACTACCTGGAAACACCACTAGAGGGTTTAGAGTTTCCTGTTCTGGGCCTGAGTCTTCACTGAGGGAGTGTAGAAGAACGTATGATCTCCATCCTGGACTCACAGTGATCTGCTCAGGTACAAGATACACTATATGGCCAAAAGTATGTGGACTTTAGTGGATTCGGCTATTTCAACACACCTGTTAATGACAGGTGTATAAAATCGAGCACACAGCCATGCAATCTCCATAGACAAACATTAGCAGTAAAATTTCCTTACTGAATATCTCAGTGACTTTCAATGTGGCAAGTCTGGGAGCAACAACGGCTCAGCCGTGAAGTGGTAGACAACACAAGCTCACAGAACAGACAGTCGAGGGCTGAACCACGTAGAGCGTAAACACAGAACGGACCGTTGAGTGTTGAAATGTGTAGAGCTTAAGAATAATCCTCTGTTGAAAAACTCACTGCTGAGTTCCACATACTTTTGTCCATGTATTATATTTCCTTCCTGGACTCACAGTGATCTGCTCAGGAAATATCAACGTAGCCTAGTGGTTAGAGCGTTGGACTAGTAACCGGAAGGTTGTGAGTTCAAACCCCCGAGCTGACAAGGTACAAATCTGTCGTTCTGCCCCTGAACAGGCAGTTAACCCACTGTTCCCAGGCTGTCATTGAAAATAAGAATATGTTCTTAACTGACTTGCCTGGTTAAATAAAGGTAAAATTTAAATTAAAAATTTAAAAATAAATATTCAACTGATTTCCTTCATTCATAAAACTTCCTCTGCACCTCTCATGATGACTGTTTAGCTTGTAAATCTGCTTTACTAAATAGATCACTCAGTCAAGTAGGAATCAAATACAACTTAGATATCCCAGAATGCTTTTGTATTTGAGTGTTACCTCAGTGAACGTCTCTACTCACTACCACTGTCACATGTCATGTTATTGTCACATCTAAATGAGGAAAGTAGTTGAGGAGCTACGTTTTCTTTTTCTCTCCTCTAGTTCCAGATGTCCTGCTTCAGCCTGATATCAACATATGTTGTCTCAGTGACTGTAGGCCCACTACTCATGTTGCCCTGTGAGGGAGGGTGGCTGGCACTGTTACATGCTGATGTTATTGTCATATCTATAGGAAACTAGTTGAAGAGGTTTTTCTTGTTCTCTTTTATTGTTACAGATCTCCTGGTCCAGCCTGATATCTTCCTGACTGACCCAATGGGAGGGGTCTCCAGGGGCCACCAGGGGCCCGAGATGTTCAGGGGCTACAACTTCACCATCACCTGCTCCACTCAGCCACAGTACCCAGGAGGCTCCTTCCTCCTCACGTTCATCGGCTCCAACAGAACCCAGACCCAGCCAGCTGTCAATCACTCTGCTGCCTTCCTCTTCCCTGCTGCAGATGACTCCCACCAAGGGAACTACAGCTGTGTTTATGACAATTATGTTTTCTCTCATAACTTCTCCTCTGAGAGTGAGCTCCTCTCCCTCACCATCACAGGTAACTGAACAGGAACCAGACTTATAACTTTGTCATTGACAGATTTCCCACAGATCTATGTGATGATGATCAGTCCCCTCATCAAAGGTGTTTCTGTTTGCAGCCTCTCCTCTGCCAGCCTTCATCATCAGACACGTTGTAGTGCTGCTGATCCTACTGACAACAATCACCACCTCCTACCTGTACTACAAGGTAAAGACATTTACTCAGACGTTACAAGTCATTTAAACTAGAGGGTGAGGGTGAGGGGGAGAGAGAGGGAGAGAATGGAGATACTAGAGAGTAAATGTCTGACTGTTGGTGCTGTGTCTCCCTAGCCCACCAGGAGGCAGAAGAGAGTGAACAGGGTGAGCAGCATGGATCTTTATGTCAATGCCATGGAGATGGTCTCTCTGAGCTCCAGAGCTGAAGCTGGACCGGGAGAGGAGAGAGCAGCCCAGGGGACGGAGTAGGAGTAGAATGAAGCTGACCCTACATGCTGATCTTAGGTCAGTTTTGTGTTTAAAATCAATGGTCAGCAGTGGACTGGTGTTTAAAATGTTGTGACAAACCTGAAGTGGTTCTAATTTTAATAACAAGTTCAGAATTAGTTTCTCTTTCTAGAACCTTGGAGGAAATCTAAAAGTAGTGACTGCAACCACCATTATTCATTTAGTTTGGTTTTTACCACCAGAGTAACATGGGGTTTGAGGTAACATGGGGTTTTGGGTAACATGGGGTTTGAGGTAACATGGGGTTCTGGGTAACATGGGGTTCTGGGTAACATGGGGTTCTGGGTAACATGGGGTTCTGGGTAACATGGGGTTTGAGGTAACATGGGGTTTTGGGTAACATGGGGTTTTGGGTAACATGGGGTTTTGGGTAACATGGGCTTCTGGGTAACATGGGGTTTTGGATAACATGAGGTTTGGGTAACATGGGGTTTTGGGTAACATGGGGTTTGGTAACATGGGGTTTGGTAACATGGGGTTTGGGTAACATGGGTTTTTTGGGTAACATGGGGTTCTGGGTAACATGGGGTTTTGGTAACATGGGGTTTTGGGTAACATGGGGTTCTGGGTAACATGGGGTTTTGGGTAACATGGGGTTTTGGGTAACATGGGGTTCTGGGTAACATGGGGTTTTGGATAACATGAGGTTTGGGTAACATGGGGTTTTGGGTAACATGGGGTTTGGTAACATGGGGTTTGGTAACATGGGGTTTGGGTAACATGGGTTTTTTGGGTAACATGGGGTTTTGGGTAACATGGGGTTTTGGTAACATGGGGTTTTGGTAACATGGGATTTGGTAACATGGGGTTCTGGGTAACATGGGGTTTGGTAACATGGGGTTCTGGGTAACATGGGGTTTTGGATAACATGAGGTTTGGGTAACATGGGGTTTTGGGTAACATGGGGTTTGGTAACATGGGGTTTGGGTAACATGGGTTTTTGGGTAACATGGGGTTTTGGGTAACATGGGGTTTTGGGTAACATGGGGTTTGGGTAACATGGGGTTCGGGTAACATGGGATTTTGGGTAACATGGGGTTTTGGGTAACATGGGGTTTGGGGTAACATGGGGTTTGGGGTAACATGGGATTTGGGGTAACATGGGGTTTGGGTAACATGGGGTTCGGGTAACATGGGATTTTGGGTAACATGGGATTTTGGGTAACATGGGGTTTGGGTAACATGGGGTTCGGGTAACATGGGATTTTGGGTAACATGGGATTTGGGGTAACATGGGGTTTGGGTAACATGGGGTTCGGGTAACATGGGATTTTGGGTAACATGGGGTTTTGGGTAACATGGGGTTTGTTTCATGTTCCAGTATTGCTTATCTTTATTTTTTTAATCTTATTTAGTGTCTCTTAGATTCTTTATCTTATTTAGTGTCTCTTAGATTCTTTATCTTATTTAGTGTCTCTTATATTCTTTATCTTATTTAGTGTCTCTTAGATTCTTTATCTTATTTAGTGTCTCTTAGATTCTTTATCTGATTTAGTGTCTCTTAGATTCTTTATCTTATTTAGTGTCTCTTATATTCTTTATCTTATTTAGTGTCTCTTAGATTCTTTATTTTATTTAGTGTCTCTTATATTCTTTATCTTATTTAGTGTCTCTTAGATTCTTTATCTTATTTAGTGTCTCTTATATTCTTTATCTTATTTAGTGTCTCTTATATTCTTTATCTTATTTAGTGTCTCTTAGTTTCTTTATCTTATTTAGTGTCTCTTAGATTCTTTATCTTATTTAGTGTCTCTTAGATTCTTTATCTTATTTAGTGTCTCTTAGATTCTTTATCTTATTTAGTGTCTCTTAGATTCTTTATCTTATTTAGTGTCTCTTAGATTCTTTATCTTATTTAGTGTCTCTTAGATTCTTTATCTTATTTAGTGTCTCTTATATTCTTTATCTTATTTAGTGTCTCTTAGATTCTTTATCTTATTTAGTGTCTCTTAGATTCTTTGTCTTATTTAGTGTCTCTTAGATTCTTTATCTTATTTAGTGTCTCTTAGATTCTTTATCTTATTTAGTGTCTCTTAGATTCTTTATCTTATTTAGTGTCTCTTAGATTCTTTATCTTATTTAGTGTCTCTTAGATTCTTTATCTTATTTAGTGTCTCTTATATTCTTTATCTTATTTAGTGTCTCTTAGATTCTTTATCTTATTTAGTGTCTCTTATATTCTTTATCTTATTTAGTGTCTCTTAGATTCTTTATCTTATTTAGTGTCTCTTATATTCTTTATCTTATTTAGTGTCTCTTATATTCTTTATCTTATTTAGTGTCTCTTAGATTCTTTATCTTATTTAGTGTCTCTTATATTCTTTATCTTATTTAGTGTCTCTTAGATTCTTTATCTTATTTAGTGTCTCTTAGATTCTTTGTCTTATTTAGTGTCTCTTAGATTCTTTATCTTGAAGTGTTTCCATTATTAGTCCAGGTATTATTATAATCATCTGTTCATTCTTTGTATTTTGAAACATTTTTTAATAAAGGGGTTTGTTGTTGTTTACCTCATGATGTTATTGATTATAAATGTTATGATGTTGATTATTGATTATAAACGTTATGATATTGATTATGATGTAGATTAGTGTTATGTGGTTAGTAGTATAGAGATAATGATGTTATTGATTATAAACGTTACTATATTGATTATGATGTAGATTAGTGTTATGTTGTTAGTAGTATATAGATAATGATGTTATTGATTATAAACGTTATGATATTGATTATGATGTAGATTATTGTTATGATGTTGCTCTCTAAACTGCCATGTAATCAACTGAATGCTTTTAATAAAGTTACAGGCTGTCAGTCTTGTGTGATTTAATTATTAGACAGACTACAACATACAGTATGAATTAACTGAGATCAGTCTGTGTGATTCCCCTCTTGGACAGACTACAACATACAGTATGAATTAACTGAGATCAGTCTGTGTGATTCCCCTCTTGGACAGACTACAACATACAATATGAATTAACTGAGATCAGTCTGTGTGATTCCCCTCTTGGACAGACTACAACATACAGTATGAATTAACTGAGGTCAGTCTGTGTGATTCCCCTCTTGGACAGACTACAACATACAGTATGAATTAACTGAGATCAGTCTGTGTGATTCTCCTCTTGAACAGACTACAACATACAGTATGAATTAACTGAGATCAGTCTGTGTGATTCCCCTCTTGGACAGACTACAACATACAGTATGAATTAACTGAGATCAGTCTGTGTGATTCCCCTCTTGGACAGACTACAACATACAGTATGAATTAACTGAGATCAGTCTGTGTGATTCCCCTCTTGGACAGACTACAACATACAGTATGAATTAACTGAGATCAGTCTGTGTGATTCCCCTCTTGGACAGACTACAACATACAGTATGAATTAACTGAGATCAGTCTGTGTGATTCCCCTCTTGGACAGACTACAACATACAGTATGAATTAACTGAGATCAGTCTGTGTGATTCCCCTCTTGGACAGACTACAACATACAGTATGAATTAACTGAGATCAGTCTGTGTGATTCCCCTCTTGGACAGACTACCTCTGGTACCAAACATCTACATGTAACAGTTAGTGTAGTAGGGTTTCTCACAGTATCTACCTCTGGTACCAAACATCTACATGTATCAGTTAGTGTAGTAGGGTTTCTCACAGTATCTCTCTTTCTCTCTCTCTCTCTCTCTCTCTCTCTCTCTCTCTCTCTCTCTCTCTCTCTCTCTCTCTCTCTCTCTCTCTCTCTCTCTCAGACTATGAAAAAAGACAACAGACATGGCATTGACTCAAATCAAATGTGTTGATAAAGTCCTTCGTACATCAGCTGATATCTCAAAGTGCTGTACAGAAACCCAGCCTAACACCCCATACAGCAAGCAATGCAGGTGTAGAAGCACGGTGGCTAGGAAACACTCCCTAGAAAGGCCAGAAACCTAGAAAGAAACCTTGAGAGGAACCAGAATTTACAGAATGAAAGGACCAGGGCTGAGCAGGGACTTCATTTGTACTTTGGTCCTTGGACCTTTAAAGTTAGAAAGTCCATCAAATTCACATACTGTAGTTTACACATTCATTTATTTATGATTTCATGACTGTTTGATAGTAGATCCCTGAATGGTAAAAAAAAACCTCTCCAAATAGAAGTATGTAGCTAAAATATTTGACAGATATATCTTACAGATATTTTGACCAACAGTCTCCCAGAGGCAGGCCAATCAAAGGCTCCAGCTCACTGAATGGAACCTCCCCTTTCCAACAGAAGATAACGGAATGTTGACATCCTGAATGGAACCTCCCCTCTCCAACAGAAGATAACGGAATGTTGACATCCTGAATGGAACCTCCCCTCTCCAACAGAAGATAACGGAATGTTGACATCCTGAATGGAACCTCCCCTCTCCAACAGAAGATAACGGAATGTTGACATCCTGAATGGAACCTCCCCTCTCCAACAGAAGATAACGGAATGTTGACATCCTGAATGGAACCTCCCCTCTCCAACAGAAGATAACAACGGAATGTTGACATCCTGAATGGAACCTCCCCTCTCCAACAGAAGATAACGGAATGTTGACATCCTGGGAAGATCACCGCCAAAGGTCATTCTCTCTTAGCCTCTCAACAATTTTCTGACAGGGAAAAATTCAAAACTATAGGGACAAACAATTGCTTCTGGCCTGTTAGGTTGTATTTGACTATATTATTGTACCAAAACTTCTCAGACTAGAAAATACAATTAGAAAGTACATTTATCAACTATGATTAGAAACTATGATTAGAAACTATGATTAGAAACTATGATTGGAAACTTTGGCCAACTATGTTCAAACTATGATTATAAGCGATAATTAAAAATGGTGAGAAACTATGATAATAAACTGTGAACAACGATGAAGCCACGTTTGTGTGAGAGATGATCTATTATTTAATTGTGTAATATTGCACATTCTCTTTCAATATGTATAACATTTCACTCAATACATACTAAAGTAACAAATATTTAACAATGTTTCAAAGTTTTGTATTGCAACAGTTATGAGAGACAATGACATCCAATTTTTAGGTAATTATTAACATAATGTGTTTTACATAGTGTGCATCTGTGATAACTTTATGTAATAGATCCTCTCTCAAGTTATGTGACCTTTTTAACCCCTCAAAACAGCACCTGTTGTAACGGCGTTCTTCGTTTGTCGAAAGAAAGTCGGACCGAAATGCAGCGTGGTGGTTACTCATGTCTTTAATGAATGAAATGACGATACATGAAATAACTGAATAAACAAAACAACAAACGGAACGCGAAACTTATTACAGCCTATCTGGTGAAACTACACAGAGACAGGAACAATCACCCACGAAATACACAGTGAAACCCAGGCTACCTAAATACGGTTCCCCATCAGAGACAACAAGAATCACCTGACTCTGATTGAGAACCGCCTCAGGCAGCCAAGCCTATACTAGACACACCCCTAATCAACCACAATCCCAATGCCTACAAAAAAAACCAATAAGACAATACAATAACCCCATGTCACACCCTGGCCTGAACAAATAATTAAAGAAAACACAAAATACTAAGACCAAGGCGTGACACCTGTGACCCAAATCCCTGTCTGCCATCACAAATGAACATAAATTCATGTAATAGATCCTCTCTGTCTCTCTCGGCATGAAACATGAAAATAATATTAATTACATAGTTAATAACTACTTTAAAATCTATTAATTCTCATTAAAATATGTAAACAGTTAAATGAAAGTAAAATCTCTGTACAAACCTCCTGTTTGAAATGGGGAATGTTGTTGTCGTCACGGAGATATTTCCCAAATCCAGCCATCAGATCACAATCCAGAGGGGCTTTTGGTACAAACCACTGCTTTGCATCCCCTTTCTCAGTGTGGTGTCCCATGACTGGTTCAATGGTCTGGAAAATATCTGGTATGCAGATTAGAATGAATAAAACACATCCATGTTTGTTTATATACTTCTACGTACTACTTGTTAATGAGATGATTTCTATTTGCCTTTACTTACGGTTGGTAGAACGTCGACTGGTCATCGTCCATGTTGACGTCTGACTCTTCATCTATATGTTCATCTGTAGTTGGTTCCAACACTTGAGCCACTTCCACTTGGCTGAAATATCATACAGATTAACAAAAACATTTATATTATTTTACAATCAAACATAATTGGACAACAGTTCAAATGAGTTCTTCATGCACACTCTGTGGAGATGTATAGATATGTTTTCCTGGTTCTTCATGCACACTCTGTGGAGATGTATAGATGATGTTTTCCTGGTTCTTCATGCACACTCTGTGGAGATGTATAGATATGTTTTCCTGGTTCTTCATGCACACTCTGCGGAGATGTATAGATTATGTTTTCCTGGTTCTTCATGCACACTCTGTGGAGATGTATAGATATGTTTTCCTGGTTCTTCATGCACACTCTGCGGAGATGTATAGATTATGTTTTCCTGGTTCTTCATGCACACTCTGTGGAGATGTATAGATTATGTTTTCCTGGTTCTTCATGCACACTCTGTGGAGATGTATAGATTATGTTTTCCTGGTTCTTCATGCACACTCTGTGGAGATGTATAGATTATGTTTTCCTGGTTCTTCATGCACACTCTGTGGAGATGTATAGATATGTTTTCCTGGTTCTTCATGCACACTCTGCGGAGATGTATAGATGATGTTTTCCTGGTTCTTCATGCACACTCTGCGGAGATGTATAGATTATGTTTTCCTGGTTCTTCATGCACACTCTGCGGAGATGTATAGATATGTTTTCCTGGTTCTTCATGCACACTCTGCGGAGATGTATAGATGATGTTTTCCTGGTTCTTCATGCACACTCTGCGGAGATGTATAGATGATGTTTTCCTGGTTCTTCATGCACATTCTGCACACAATAGGGATCCTTCTTTGTTTTCTGTAAGACAGTGAATGCACAATAAGTACATGTAATGAAGTTATTGCCCAACCCCTTTCCACATTTAAATATTCTATTCAGGGCAAATTGTTTGGTGAAGGGAGGGAATATCACACCTCTGAGTGGGGGTTTTCTCACAAGTTGAATTTGCATTAATTCCATTTGAAAACAAAAGGTTGGCAGTTTGGAAAAACTCTCTCCAAATGTCACTATCTCAAACCCTCATAAATGTTCTGAAGGGGATAAAAAAAAATGCAGGGACAATTTAAGGTTGCTCCAGGTGTTATAAATCATTTAATGTATTCAATAGCAGAAGCCTTTATCCAGTAGTATTTACAGCTGTAGTTATGTGACTAAATAAAGTACATTTTCGTTATACCTAATATACGACATAATATGTAATGTGTATAGCCCTGAAAGTCTATGAAAGTACCAGGGCAGGGCTATGGGCTTTGGGCCTTTGGGCCTGTGGCATGTGAGCATATGGGCCTGTGGCATGTGAGCCGATCGAAAGGGTTCAGATCCCCAAATCCGGAGTGGCGGAGATGGGCGCCCTGGAATGGGTTTGCCCCGAGAGAGGAGCCAAAGCCCTGGAATGGGTTCGCCCCGAGAGAGGGGCCCAAGCCCTGGAATGGTTTCGCCCCGAGAGAGGGGCCAAAGCCCTGGAATGGGTTCGCCCCGAGAGAGGGGCCAAAGCCCTGGAATGGGTTCGCCCCCGAGAGAGGAGCCAAAGCCCTGGAATGGGTTCGCCCCGAGAGATGAGCCAAAGCCCTGGAATGGGTTCGCCCCGAGAGAGGGGCCAAAGCCCTGGAATGGGTTCGCCCCGAGAGAGGGGCCCAAGCCCTGGAATGGGTTCGCCCCGAGAGAGGGGCCAAAGCCCTGGAATGGGTTCGCCCCCGAGAGAGGAGCCAAAGCCCTGGAATGGGTTCGCCCCGAGAGAGGGGCCCAAGTCCTGGAATGGGTTCGCCCCGAGAGAGGAGCCCAAGTCCTGGAATGGGTTCGCCCCGAGAGAGGGGCCAAAGCCCTGGAAAGCGTTGCGGTTCCGGCGGCGTCTGTTGAGCTCTGGGGAATTCTGGGGAAGAGGGTGTAAATGTCTGGGGGTGTTTTAAAAATCGAAAAAAACTCAAAACTTTGCCAAAATGCTCTCAAATTATAGGTTGTCACACTGGAACAGAGCATTTGTGATCCATCACTGTGACTGTCCAATTTATGGATCTATGCAACCTCAAACCAAGCTTGTTTTGCTGTATGTTCAAATCATGCCTATTTGTCTAAATTGTCTGGGGTGTTTAAAAATCGATAAAAAGCTCCAATGTTTACGAAAATGGTCTCAAATTGGAGATCTAGTTACACTGGAACAGAGCATGTATGATACATCACTGTGACTTTCCAATTAATGGATCTATGCAGCTTCAAAACTGGCTTGTATTTGCTGAAAATTAAATTCAGGTATGTTTATCAAATTCATAGCTCACTGACAGATCAATGAGGTTAGATCCAATACCCATGTAAACATAGCTTACTGACAGATCAATGAGGTCAGATCCCAATACCCATGTAAACATAGCATACTGATAGATCAATGAGGTTAGATCCCAATACCCATGTAAACATAGCTTACTGACAGATCAATGAGGTTAGATCCCAATACCCATGTAAACATAGCTTACTGACAGATCAATGAGGTTAGATCCCAATACCCATGTAAACATAGCTACCCATGTACTGACAGATCAATGAGGTCAGATCCCAATACCCATGTAAACATAGCATACTGATAGATCAATGAGGTTAGATCCCAATACCCATGTAAACATAGCTTACTGACAGATCAATGAGGTCAGATCCCAATACCCATGTAAACATAGCTTACTGACAGATCAATGAGGTTAGATCCCAATACCCATGTAAACATAGCTTACTGACAGATCAATGAGGTTAGATCCAATACCCATGTAAACATAGCTTACAGACAGATCAATGAGGTTAGATCCAATACCCATGTAAACATAGCTTACTGACAGATCAATGAGGTCAGATCCAATACCCATGTAAACATAGCTTACTGACAGATCAATGAGGTCAGATCCAATACCCATGTAAACATAGCTTACTGACAGATCAATGAGGTCAGATCCAATACCCATGTAAACATAGCTTACTGACAGATCAATGAGGTCAGATCCCAATACCCATGTGTTGCGAACAGGTCGATTGTAGCGGTAGTCGTTTCGATGGAGAATAACTTGACAGTTATTTTGACCGCGGTGGTTATTGAAGTCGTGGTTTCGTGGAAGAAACCGTTGTTGTGCATCATCTTTCAACGCTCCAATACCTGATAATGACCAAACCTGTTTACGCTTTTGGGGAATTTAACTTCAATGAACCTGAAAGTGTTCATAGTATAAATATCTGTTGGGTTGGTAGAATGTGGAAAGACCCTCCTCATTGGTTAATATTCACTGTAGTAGAAACATCTGTTGGGTTGGTAGAATGTGGAAAGACCCTCCTCATTGGTTAATATTCACTGTAGTAGAAACATCTGTTGGGTTGGTAGAATGTGGAAAGACCCTCCTCATTGGTTAATATTCACTGTAGTAGAAACATCTGTTGGGTTGGTAGAATGTAGAAGTAGGTTTTAAATTTATACTTATTACAAATCTGCAGTTGTCTGACTATTATATAATTATTTAATGAAAGAAATGTAAAAATGCACTTTTTGTCTGGAAATAAAATAAACATTTATCTGCGTTAACCACTCCAGTCAACAGATGGCGATATGCGTTTTTCAGGCGATGCTATCAGAGTGACGTATAATGTAGTGGACGGGACGCTTCCTCAACAACATCTGGTCAGCCACCTCGGTAGCTTCCTAGCGGAAACGTTCAAGCTGTTCAGACTGCTTCGGTCTATATTTACTTCTGTATTTGGAACATAATTCTGTCTTTTAACTAGTTTCCCCATTTCATGTCATATTTCTGTTTAGTCAGGTAACGGTAGCTGGCTTGATAAATGAGCCTATCACTAGGCTAGTCGCTAACTAGCTCGGTTAGCTGGCTAACATCCCCGACCATGAGCTCAGCAAGCTGCTGCCCTCCTGCTAAAAAAGAGGTCTGCTGGAAGGAGAAAGAAGGTATTTGGCTGAACGTTGTCGTGAAAGAGGAGAATGAAGAGGAGGATGTCACAGTAAACGAAGAAGTAGAGGGTGAGGCTGTTACACAGAAAGAAGAGGAAGAAAACGATTATACTTTTTTTGGAGTGAATGAAGGAGAGATAACTGTCATATTGAAGGAGGAGGAGAGGGAAGATCTGAGTAACACCAGTAAGTCCTGTCTTGAAAATAGTTGTTGAACTGATACGTGGTTTTAAAACGTCATTCTACTCTAGTTCTGAGCTTAAATGCCGTTTTTTAATGTAGGAATTGATAAATCTACACTGTAAGATGTGAGTAGCATCAAGAAGCTGCCCAACAACAAAACGTTAACAATGGATTTGCACCCAAAATCACAACTTAAATGTCTCACGGAATGGACTTGCCTTCATTCAATACTGCAATTCCACTGTACTAAACTGGAGGCGATTTCCAGCCCACCGTTGACTGCGGTCAAGTGAGTCGACAGTCGCTAAACGCGGTCAGGCTATCTGCTCTTCGGTTTCTTCCTGAATTTGCGTGCGCGAATACACTTTACGGAATGGCGTTTTTTCAGGTAGGGAAACTGAGTTGAATGGACTCTCATGCACAGTTAGTCGAGACGATGGCTACAAATCATTCCAAGCAAACCGTTTGAAGCACACTTATTCAATCTTCCATAATAAAAATGATACCAAATCGTTTATTTAATTTCTGCGTTATCATAAAGTACTTTATCATTGCTAGAGTGTCAAGCGTAGGCTGGACTGGTGTAAACGCTACAGCATAAAATGACATTCTAGACCATTCTATAGGCCTCTCTGACTAAGAACCACACAGAGACCTGCATTTTGTAGTGGCTGTAATAACACTTGTGAAAAGTGACTTCAGGTGATTGAGGGATCTAGTCTAGATTAAACGTCATAGGAAGTTTTATCATGTGGAGGTTTCATTCAGGTCTCTGTTTAATTAAATCATCTGTTTGTCTTTGGCAGGAAAGAGACCAGACTCTCCTTCTGACAGCAGGAAGAGTCCTTCAGGGAAACCAGACCCCGAGACGTCCAAACCAGCAGGACGACATCACTGCTCCCAGTGTGGAAAGAGTTTTACTCAGTTAGGGAGCCTGAGAACACACAAGAGAATACACACTGGAGAGAAGCCTTACCACTGTTCCCAATGTGGAATGTCGTTTACCCAGTTAGGGAGCCTGCAAACGCATGAGAGGGGCCACACAGGGGAAAAGCTTTTCCAATGTTCCCATTGTGGAAAGAGGTTTGGCCAGGTAGGAAACCTGAACAAGCATGAGAGGACACACACAGGTAAGAAGATGTACCGCTGCTCCCAGTGTGGAGAGAGATTTACCCGGTTAAGGTACCTGAAAGAGCATGAAAGAATACATACAAATACACAGGAGGAGAAGACATACCACTGCTCTCATTGTGGAAAGACATTTTCCCAGTCAGAGAACCTGAAAACACATGAGAGAATCGAGAGGCTGTGTTCTGACTTGTGTTTCTGACTGAGAATGTGTGTGTTTGTTTGGGCTGTCAGACTTGAGTTCACTTTGTGTAATGTTAGTGCACTATTTTTAATTGTGATTAATCCATTGACTGAAAGGGTTAAAAACACACTGAAAACATCCCAAATACATCCTATATACAGCTAAAATCTACAATGCCATGTAAACACAAGATGACATTGAGGTTAAATAAAGTGTGATTTATCAATGGAACATATTTTGACACGTCCACTGTGTGTCTCTGTAGAGTCATAATATCCATAACAACTAGAGGTCAAACAGGGAGATGGTTCCATTCATTTTCCCCACAGGGCTGTTGTGTTTAGACTCACCCTGGTGTGACGTTTTGATAACCATGTAAACCTCTCTGGGACAAGGTGACTGAGGACACAGTGTGTTGTCAATTTATTGTCATGTTTTTAAAATGGTATAACTGCCTTTATTTTTGCTGAACCCCAGGAAGAGTAGCTGCTGCCTTGGCAGGAACTAATGGGGATCCATATTGAAACCCCAGGAAAGAGTAGCTGCTGCCTTGGCAGGAACTAATGGGGATCCATAATAAACCCCAGGAAGAGTAGCTGCTGCCTTGGCAGGAACTAATGGGGAACTAATGGGGATCCATATTGAACCCCAGGAAGAGTAGCTGCTGCCTTGGCAGGAACTAATGGGGATCCATAATGAACCCCCAGGAAGAGTAGCTGCTGCCTTGGCAGGAACTAATGGGGATCCATAATAAACCCCAGGAAGAGTAGCTGCTGAGGAACTAATGGGGATCCATAATAAACCCCAGGAAGAGTCCAGGAACTATGGGGATCCAAACCCCAGGAAGAGTAGCTGCTGCCTTGGCAGGAACTAATGGGGATCCATAATAAACCCCAGGAAGAGTAGCTGCTGCCTTGGCAGGTACTGCACTGTCGGAGCTCGAAACACAAGGATTTTGCTACACCTGCAATAACATTTGCTAAACACGTGTATGTGACCAATAAAATGTGATTTGATTCTGATTTGAAATAAACGTCCTATTTGTCAAAGGTGCTTTTGGATGGAGTCAAAATGACTCCAAAGGACATGAATTTGTTTAAAGTCCTTATTGATACAGAAACACTAAACCAGGATTTAGATGTATTGAGAACAAGTTGATTGACAAAGTCATGAAACATTGGATGAATTGAACAAACCACATTTTGGCTGTGATAAAAGATATGCCTCTGGGGTCATAATGATCCATGTCAGAACTATGGTTCAATGTAAATATGTAGTGGGTCTAAAGTCTGTTTTAAATTGTCACTCAATAAAAACGAATCAATCAACACATGCTTCTCTTTGAACGACTTAATATGATAATCACCTTGAATTAAATAAAATAAAAATACACTTTTGGTTCCTCAACTGCGTTGCCCCTCCAGTCAGCAGATGGCGATGTGCGTCTTTTCCGTTCGGTCGACGCTGCCAGTGTGACGTATAATCTAGTGGACGGGACGCTCCTTCAACAACAACAGACACCTCGGTAACTTTATAGCAAACAGAGCTACAACATTCACTCTCTTTACACTGTTTTGGTGTATATTAGTCGCTGTGTATTAAACACACTTCTGTCGTATGTACGTGTTGGCCTATTTAATTATATAAATATGTTGTTTGTCAGCTAGCTGGTTTGCTAAATTAGCTTAGAACTAGGCTAGTTGCTAATGCTAGCTAGCGAACATCTCCGACCATGAGTTCACTAAGCTGCTCTCCTCCTGCTAAAGAAGAGGAGGTCTTCTGGACGGAGAAAGAAGTTCTCCTGAAAGAGGAGGAGGAAGAGAAGGATGTTACAATACAAAAACAAGTAGAGGGTGAGGCTGTTACCGTGAAAGACGAAGAGAAAGACGTTTCTGTGGAAGAAAATGAAGACTCGTTCAGAGTGAAAGAGGAGGAGGATGTTACAGTAAAAGAAGAGGAAGCTGAGAGAGAGGAGGATGCAGTTTTCGGAGTGAAAGAGGGGGAGGGGGAGATGACTGTCACATCGAAAAAGAAGGAGGAGGACGAAGAGGAGGAAACTGGATATCTGGGCCCGGTTTCCCCAACGCATCTTAACGCATCCTATGGTTCTGACGGTGAACTCAGCCGTAAGATGGTTTTGAGAAACCGGGCCGTGATTAACACTAGTAAGTACTGTCTTAAAAACAGAGGCACAAACTCTGCAGTTGTTGAACTGATGTGTGGTGTTAAAGGGGAAATATGTAATTGCTACATTTATATTATTTACAGCCATTGATTCTTGAAGAATATAACACATGCCTCATGAGCTTAGTTCAACTGTTGTACCCCATCAGAACCCCAAATAAGATTTTTATATTCCAATGTTTAGAAACAATGTAAATCAACACTGTATAGCCTCAACATGGTTAAAACTATAATGTTGATTTCATGGATGGTCAGTCCTTGCATCCGTAGGTCTGTCTCTGAATGTGAGAGTAGTTACATTTCTCCAGACCATCATCTTATTACCAAAACAGGTGGAATGACATCTTTGTTATTGTTTGAACTGCAGGTTGGTTGATCGATTGATTTGGCTTTTTAAAGGGACAATCTAGGATTTAAACAGCAACAAAATGGCTGCCCTGAGACTTGGTTTGGTAAACAGCTGAGGGATGGGGGCTGGAGAAATGTAACCACTCTCACATTCATAGAGAAAGCTATTGTAGCAACCTCAACCCAAAACCTTGCGACCTCATCAAGAAGTTCAGATATCTTGGCGTAACATTTCTAAAGTGTTGGCTTGACAGTCGCTGGACCAGGTTTGAGTTCAGCTCAGGACTTCCCCCTGAATTCACTACACTATGAATACGTTTATAATGTTACTGTCTGCTTGATTTACAGTAGCGTCTCGTTACTCTGTTTGGACACAGAGATACTTAGCTCATGTGTAGAGAACTGTTACTTAATGGATAGGCTATTGTACAACACAGAGCTATTTTCCTTCATTCAGGACATTTAGAATGACAACACATTACAGAGGAGCCTAGTGGGTTTATTAACACAATTATCTGGTGATCAGGTTATGAAATGTCATGACAAACACATTTTAGTTTCCATGTTTCACCTAGGTCTAAGTTATTGTTAGGTGAAGTTATGGGTCCTACAGTAGGTCTATGTTGTTGTTAGGTGAAGTTATGGGTCCTACAGTAGGTCTAAGTTATTGTTAGGTGAAGTTATGGGTCCTACAGTAGGTCTATGTTATTGTTAGGTGAAGTTATGGGCCCTACAGTAGGTCTAAGTTATTGTTAGGTGAAGTTATGGGTCCTACAGTAGGTCTATGTTGTTGTTAGGTGAAGTTATGGGTCCTACAGTAGGTCTATGTTATTGTTAGGTGAAGTTATGGGTCCTACGGTAGGTCTAAGTTATTGTTAGGTGAAGTTATGGGTCCTACAGTAGGTCTAAGTTATTGTTAGGTGAAGTTATGGGTCCTACAGTAGGTCTATGTTATTGTTAGGTGAAGTTATGGGTCCTACAGTAGGTCTATGTTGTTGTTAGGTGAAGTTATGGGTCCTACAGTAGGTCTATGTTGTTGTTAGGGAAGTTATGGGCCCTACAGTAGGTCTATGTTGTTAGGTTTATGGTCCTACAGTAGGTCTATGTTGTTGTTAGGTGAAGTTATGGGCCCTACAGTAGGTCTATGTTGTTGTTAGGTGAAGTTATGGGTCCTACAGTAGGTCTATGTTGTTGTTAGGGAAGTTATGGGTCCTACAGTAGGTCTATGTTGTTAGGTGAAGTTATGGGCCCTACAGTAGGTCTATGTTGTTGTTAGGTGAAGTTATGGGCCCTACAGTAGGTCTATGTTGTTGTTAGGGGAAGTTATGGGTCCTACAGTAGGTCTATGTTGTTGTTAGGTGAAGTTATGGGGTCCTACAGTAGGTCTATGTTGTTAGGGAAGTTATGGGTCCTACAGTAGGTCTATGTTGTTGTTTGGTGAGTACAGTAGGTCTATGTTGTTGTTAGGGAAGTTATGGGTCCTACAGTAGGTCTATGTTGTTGTTAGGGAAGTTATGGGTCCTACAGTAGGTCTATGTTGTTAGGGGAAGTTATGGGTCCTACAGTAGGTCTATGTTGTTGTTTGGTGAAGTTATGGGCCCTACAGTAGGTCTATGTTGTTGTTAGGGGAAGTTATGGGTCCTACAGTAGGTCTATGTTGTTGGTATGACTAGCGGTTTCCACATTAGCATGGAGGAGTTTCTGCAACCAAATTCCGTGTGCATTGCCCTTGAGCGCCTATTTTAGCAAACACAGAAAGGGGCCTATATTGGTGACCAAAGGTTGTCTGGCACACTGCTTGGGGGTTCAGCAACTGTAATAACTTATTTCTAGCCTACAATCATCATTGTTACTACTAATGTCAAAACAAGACAAAATATGACTATTGTTGCTCACTTGACTGTCTTAAGACAATTGTCAAATAATTTTAACATTCATTACAGATGTCAATTGTTGTACAACATCATGGCTACACTGTTGGCATCACCTTTTACAGTGGATTTCTGCTGTTGTGGGCCTTTAACCATCTGTCTGACTTGTTGTTCACACAGGAGAGAGACGTGACTATCGTGGATCCTCTGGGGAGCCTCAACAACATCATGAAGCTGACGAGGCAGAGAAGAGTCCCTCCAGATCAGAACACCTCAAGAAACACCAGTGGAGACCAACAGGGAAGAAATCTCACTGCTGCTCTGACTGTGGGAAGAGTTACTTAAGATCAAATTCACTAAAAGTACACATGAGAATTCACACAGGAGAGAAACCTTATAGCTGTGATCAATGTGGGAAGAGTTTTACTCAGTCAAGCAGCCTGTTATCTCACCAGAGAACACACACAGGAGAGAAATCTTACAGCTGTTATCAATGTGGGAAGAATTTTACTCAGTCAAGCAACCTGGTATCACACCAGAGAACACACACAGGAGAGAAATCTTATAGTTGTGAACAATGTGGGAAGAATTTTACTACATCTAGCCATCTGACTATACACCAGAGAACACACAGGAGAGAAACCTCAGCTGTGAACAATGTGGGAAGAATTTTACGACATCTAGTCATCTGATTGTACACCAGAGAACACACCCAGGAGAGAAACCTCATAGCTGTGAACAATGTGGGAAGAATTATACTACATCTAGCCATCTGATTGTACACCAGAGAACACACACAGGAGAGAAACCTCATAGCTGTGGTCAATGTGGCAAGAGATACTCTGATAAAAGATCTCTGATCAAACATCAGAAAATACATTAATGATGGAGTTGTTTCATGATATCAATGAATTAATGTCACAATGTAGAATGTTTTAACATTGTAGGAGGAGTATTTTAATGATGTCACAATGTAGAATGTTTTAACATTGTAGAAGGAGTATTTTAATGATGTCACAATGTAGAATGTTTTAACATTGTAGAAGGAGTATTTTAATGATGTCACAATGTAGAATGTTTAAACATTGTAGAAGGAGTATTTTAATGATGTCACAATGTAGAATGTTTTAACATTGTAGAAGGAGTATCACAATGTAGAATTTTAATGTATGTCACAATGTAGAATGTTTAAACATTGTAGAAGGAGTATTTTAATGATGTCACAATGTAGAATGTTTTAACATTGTAGTAGGAGTATTTTAATAATGTCACAATGTAGAATGTTTTAACATTGTAGTAGGAGTATTTTAATAATGTCACAATGTAGAATGTTTAAACATTGTAGAAGGAGTATTTTAATGATGTCACAATGTAGAATGTTTTAACATTGTAGAAGGAGTATTTTAATGATGTCACAATGTAGAATGTTTAAACATTGTAGAAGGAGTATTTTAATAATGTCACAATGTAGAATGTTTTAACATTGTAGAAGGAGTATTTTAATAATGTCACAATGTAGAATGTTTTAACATTGTAGAAGGAGTATTTTAATAATGTCACAATGTAGAATGTTTTAACATTGTAGAAGGAGTATTTTAATAATGTCACAATGTAGAATGTTTTAACATTGTAGAAGGAGTATTTTAATGATGTCACAATGTAGAATGTTTTAACATTGTAGAAGGAGTATTTTAATAATGTCACAATGTAGAATGTTTAAACATTGTAGAAGGAGTATTTTAATGATGTCACAATGTAGAATGTTTTAACATTGTAGTAGGAGTATTTTAATAATGTCACAATGTAGAATGTTTAAACATTGTTATTTTAATGATGTCACAATGTAGAATGTTTTAACATTGTAGTAGGAGTATTTTAATGATGTCACAATGTAGAATGTTTTAACATTGTAGTAGGAGTATTTTAATGATGTCACAATGTAGAATGTTTAAACATTGTAGAAAGAGTATTTTAATGATGTCACAATGTAGAATGTTTAAACATTGTAGAAGGAGTATTTTAATGATGTCACAATGTAGAATGTTTAAACATTGTAGTAGGAGTATTTTAATGATGTCACAATGTAGAATGTTTAAACATTGTAGAAGGAGTATTTTAATGATGTCACAATGTAGAATGTTTAAACATTGTAGAAGGAGTATTTTAATGATGTCACAATGTAGAATGTTTTAACATTGTAGTAGGAGTATTTTAATGATGTCACAATGTAGAATGTTTTAACATTGTAGAAGGAGTATTTTAATGATGTCACAATGTAGAATGTTTTAACATTGTAGAAGGAGTATTTTAATGATGTCACAATGTAGAATGTTTAAACATTGTAGAAGGAGTATTTTAATGATGTCACAATGTAGAATGTTTTAACATTGTAGAAGGAGTATTTTAATGATGTCACAATGTAGAATGTTTTAACATTGTAGAAGGAGTATTTTAATGATGTCACAATGTAGAATGTTTAAACATTGTAGAAGGAGTATTTTAATGATGTCACAATGTAGAATGTTTAAACATTGTAGAAGGAGTATTTTAATGATGTCACAATGTAGAATGTTTTAACATTGTAGAAGGAGTATTTTAATGATGTCACAATGTAGAATGTTTAAACATTGTAGTAGGAGTATTTTAATAATGTCACAATGTAGAATGTTTTAACATTGTAGGAGGAGTATTTTAATAATGTCACAATGTAGAATGTTTTAACATTGTAGAAGGAGTATTTTAATAATGTCACAATGTAGAATGTTTTAACATTGTAGAAGGAGTATTTTAATGATGTCACAATGTAGAATGTTTTAACATTGTAGAAGGAGTATTTTAATGATGTCACAATGTAGAATGTTTTAACATTGTAGAAGGAGTATTTTAATAATGTCACAATGTAGAATGTTTAAACATTGTAGAAGGAGTATTTTAATAATGTCACAATGTAGAATGTTTAAACATTGTAGAAGGAGTATTTTAATGATGTCTGTGTAGAATGTTTTAACATTTGTAGAAGGATATTTTAATGATGTCACAATGTAGAATGTTTAAACATTGTAGTAGGAGTATTTTAATGATGTCACAATGTAGAATGTTTTAACATTGTAGAAGGGAGTATTTTAATGATGTCACAATGTAGAATGTTTTAACATTGTAGAAGGAGTATTTTAATGATGTCACAATGTAGAATGTTTTAACATTGTAGAAGGAGTATTTTTAATAATGTCACAATGTAGAATGTTTAAACATTGTAGAAGGAGTATTTTAATGATGTCACAATGTAGAATGTTTAAACATTGTAGTAGGGAGTATTTTAATGATGTCACAATGTAGAATGTTTAAACATTGTAGTAGGAATATTTAATGATGTCACAATGTAGAATGTTTAAACATTGTAGAAGGAGTATTTTAATGATGTCACAATGTAGAATGTTTTAACATTGTAGAAGGAGTATTTTAATGATGTCACAATGTAGAATGTTTTAACATTGTAGTAAGTATTTTAATGATGTCACAATGTAGAATGTTTAAACATGATATTTAATGATGTCACAATGTAGAATGTTTTAACATTGTAGAAGGAGTATTTTAATGATGTCACAATGTAGAATGTTTAAACATTGTAGAAGGAGTATTTTAATGATGTCACAATGTAGAATGTTTAAACATTGTAGTAGGAGTATTTTAATGATGTCACAATGTAGAATGTTTAAACATTGTAGTAGAGATATTTAATAATGTCACAATGTAGAATGTTTTAACATTGTAGTACAATGTATTTTAATAATGTCACAATGTAGAATGTTTAAACATTGTAGTAGAATATTTTAATGATGTCACAATGTAGAATGTTTAATGTTTTAATAATGTCATTGTAGAAGGAGTATTTTAATGATGTCACAATGTAGAATGTTTAAACATTGTAGAAGGAGTATTTTAATGATGTCACAATGTAGAATGTTTTAACATTGTAGAAGGAGTATTTTAATAATGTCACAATGTAGAATGTTTTAACATTGTAGAAGGAGTATTTTAATAATGTCACATGTCACAATGTAGAATGTTTTAACATTGTAGAAGGAGTATTTTAATAATGTCACAATGTAGAATGTTTTAACATTGTAGAAAGTATTTTAATGATGTCACAATGTAGAATGTTTTAACATTGTAGAAGGAATATTTTAATAATGTCACAATGTAGAATGTTTAAACATTGTAGAAGGAGTATTTTAATGATGTCACAATGTAGAATGTTTTAACATTGTAGTAGGAGTATTTTAATAATGTCACAATGTAGAATGTTTAAACATTGTAGAAGGAGTATTTTAATGATGTCACAATGTAGAATGTTTTAACATTGTAGTAGGAGTATTTTAATGATGTCACAATGTAGAATGTTTTAACATTGTAGTAGGAGTATTTTAATGATGTCACAATGTAGAATGTTTAAACATTGTAGAAAGAGTATTTTAATGATGTCACAATGTAGAATGTTTAAACATTGTAGAAGGAGTATTTTTTAATGATGTCAAATGTAGAATGTTTAAACATTGTAGTAGAGTATTTTAATGATGTCACAATGTAGAATGTTTAAACATTGTAGAAGGAGTATTTTAATGATGTCACAATGTAGAATGTTTAAACATTGTAGAAGGAGTATTTTAATGATGTCACAATGTAGAATGTTTTAACATTGTAGTAGGAGTATTTTAATAATGTCACAATGTAGAATGTTTTAACATTGTAGAAAGATATTTAATAATGTCACAATGTAGAATGTTTTAACATTGTAGAAGGAGTATTTTAATAATGTCACAATGTAGAATGTTTAAACATTGTAGAAGGAGTATTTTAATGATGTCACAATGTAGAATGTTTTAACATTGTAGTAGGAGTATTTTAATGATGTCACAATGTAGAATGTTTTAACATTGTAGTAGGAGTATTTTAATAATGTCACAATGTAGAATGTTTTAACATTGTAGGAGGAGTATTTTAATAATGTCACAATGTAGAATGTTTTAACATTGTAGAAGGAGTATTTTAATAATGTCACAATGTAGAATGTTTTAACATTGTAGAAGGAGTATTTTAATGATGTCACAATGTAGAATGTTTTAACATTGTAGAAGGAGTATTTTAATGATGTCACAATGTAGAATGTTTTAACATTGTAGAAGGAGTATTTTAATAATGTCACAATGTAGAATGTTTAAACATTGTAGAAGGAGTATTTTAATAATGTCACAATGTAGAATGTTCAAAC